>NW_015114698.1:0-16577 GCF_001443285.1 Poecilia latipinna | reverse complement strand
TTTTTATTGAATTTTCTCCAAATGTCTGAACCCCAGAGGATATTTTTTCTGTTTTTCATTGAGCTCATGACTTTTCCTGGAGTTTTTCCAACTGAAAAACAAAGTAAAAAAATAAACAATAACTCATCAGAGGCCATTTTCATTCCAGTGCTGTACTATATACCTCCCCAAAAATAATCCACAAAATATATCACAAAACAAGTTACTTCTTACATACAGGTCAATTTGAATAAATTGATATTTAATTCATTTAAATAGTTAGATTGAAAATATATTTATATAGGGATCAATCACACTCACAGTGATATATCAAGTTTTTATTTATCTTAATTTTGATCATTGTGGCTTACATGCAGCTTCTGAACTTTGGAATATTACAAAAAAACATTTTTGTTCTGAAATGAGATCCTACTAAAACGTTTCACCCGGAACTACAGAGTATTTACACTCACTGCTTGGTCAAAACTTTTTTTGCGTAAATTACTGTAATTAATACAGCATAAAATGAAGGCAATTAATTCATCGCTCAAAGAAGTTTAGGGTTTTATTTAATATTTATTTAGCCTTTAGTTTACCAGGTAGAATGTTGGAAAACAATTTTCATTTATAAACCTGACATGACAGGAAAAGTACAAAAACACATAAAAAAAAACATTTGAACAGAAAAGCCTCAGTAATGTCTCTTCTCTTTGTAACAGTAAAGTAGTAAACATCCTGGGTGCCATCTTGGATAAATATTACTTAATCTAAAATGTCCTAGCATGTGATTGTGTGTTTTTGTTAGCTGTAAAAGAACTTAACTCTGTTTGTGTAAGAAAAATGATTTTAACTTTCTGAATAAAGGAGATTAAATGAATTAGCTTTCTAAACTATTGTGATTTATTGAGATGCTCCTCTAAATTGAGCATATTTAACCTTTATAGCCAGTATTATACCAAGTGTCTACTGTTTTACTTTTCAGACTGGGTATTATTTGACCTGTTTCTGTACAGAGGACACCATTCCACTCCTGTTGTTTGTATATTTCTGGCTTATAACCACAGACGTGCTGCGTGTGCCTGCAGATGTGAACCTTTTACTTCAGATCCTGTCTCCCTCTTGAGTTTTGAATAGTGCCCTTTTGCATTTATCTTCATAGCATCCCCCCAACTGTATGTTCCTTTTGTTTTCTGTGCCTCACTGTTGCCTGTACAAAGCTGATAAATGCCTCATGAGTTTTAGCATCTCCTGTTTCAGGGACCTGTGAATTTTTTATGCTCCTCTAGCAGTAACTTCGATAGCCGGAGGCAACATATTGTTTGTTCTCATTCTCCAGAACACACTGAAGGAAAATTTCCTTAAATTTTGTAGTAATGTCGCTTTGGATTAAAGGCTGAACTACTTAAAATTAGTTGGTCATATCTCAAGATTACTGTGACACTTTTTGTCCTGCCTGAAATATAAAAAATGGGCTGCAGACATTTAACAGCTAGGGGGTAATTGAAGCTTTTGTTTTTCCTTGCTGGATATTTGAGGGACAGAAATGTGTCATCTGTAAAATTTGAAAGCTATAGCACCGTTATTGTAACATCAGACACACCTTCTTTGTCTAGGCTGTGAAAGCTTCAGGCTAATTCCAACTGCTTGGGTTTGACTTTGAGACTTTGGAATAAATTAACTTAGCGGGAAATATTTTAGATAACGTCAAGCTCTTTACTTTTTTTTTTTTCTTGCAAATACTTTTTTGCATCCTTTTGTCCAAGATAAGGCCTTCCATGACTCTTTTATTATCTCTAAATCCCATCAAAGCAAAATAACCAGTGTTGTTTTGTTTCTTCTCGACTCTGTAGCCAGAAGCCAGTTACATTTCGCATGACTTTATTTATTCTGTTGTACTCACAACATAATTAAACACTCACCAATAATGCACATTTCTGCAAACTCTAAGATTTTATTTTGTCAACCTTATTAAGCATACAAAGTGTTGATAATAGTTGTTGGTTATTTAATCAGAAACAAGAAAAACAGAGAGAATGCATCTCGCAGCTCTGGCTGCTGGAAAAAAGTCAGTTTTAGTATTTTATAAATGTTTTTTAGTTACATGCATTGAACTGTAAATTGCTATAACAATAAATCTTCACTACAAAGACTTCAGAGGATGAAGATAAATCATGATGTAACATTAAAGCACTGCTTACATCATTGTACCTTAATCAAGTTAAGATATCTCTCCTTGCAAAAAAGGCGACATTTATCTTTATGTTTCTGCATCTTAAGATTCCTTTCTGGTTAAGAAGGTTATGAATTCTCCCTGCTATATTTGTGGTGCAGTAGGTGATTTCAAACACAGGTAAGCATGTCGACACTAACATTTCCTTGCCAGTGTACTTGTAAACTCATATGTTAGTGTTATGGGGAGTATCGAACGACAACGAAAGGCAAAAGTTTTCTGCTGCTTGTGGTGAAATCCAACACATGGGACAGAATAGTAACAACAGTGAAAAACCATTTCTCAAATTTCTTGTATTGTGTTGCTAGCCACATTGAATCCCGCGTAGAAGGACAGCAAGCAGTTGTTGCCTCATAGCATTTGTTCCATAGGAAATGAATGGAGGTGGAGCGATATCACCTCCTGTGCTAAAGGTGACCTATCTTGCTTCCTTGAACAGGTTAGGGTAGGTCTTCATGCTATTCAAAACATTTCATTACATTTTTTGCACAAAATCATTCTTAGATTATGAGATTTCAGTCTACTCAGTTCTGCCTCTTTTCAAAATGAGCCATTTTAGGCCCTCTTGTCACTTTAGGTCCAAATAAGCTGCTGCTGGTTAAGCCCCCAAAATCAATGTTTACATTTGCACATGAAAATTGTCTGCAAACAGAGCCACAGTTATGCCACTGTACATCTTTGAAAACCAAAAGTAGAGCCTCTTAAACAGTCAACAAAAACACAGAAGGTGGTTTCTGGATGATAAACAATAAAACACTTGCTTTTTTCCACAGCCACTGCAGCTCATACAGCTGTAAAACCGGCTAACCAAACTTTGCTGGAGCTCCACTTGCATTGCTAGGTAATGGGCTTGGCTACGATGGGGTTGCCAAGTAACCAGGCAGTGTCCTTCGATTGCGACTTAACAATTGGGAGGTTTCTGAAATGGCTTGTTTTCCGGATCCAAAAAAACAATAACTTATTGCCAAAAATCAACTGTGTAGAGGTTTTCTTAAGCACTTGGGCTGTTTTAGAAGCAGGAGAGACCCAAATGGAAGTATGAAAATATGCAAAAAGTGAATTTTGCAGAATATGTCCACTTTAAGCCCATTAGTTTAGTACCCTTTGTGTTTAGCTCAGCTAACTTAGCCTCCTTCCCACAGTTTCCTGCCTACTCTTCCACAGATGTGCAACTCTTCACTGATTAGACTCACCTGGTCCTCATATCACTGATGGACCAGAAGAGCCATTTTATTCTGTCTAGTCTCAGGTGTTCATTTGACATCTGAAGGAAGAGGGATGGTCGACTGAAGACATAATTTTAGACAGAGATAACTAGATTGTATTAAAAGAAGCCAACCACGTCTGAAAAACCAACATTTAACAGAGGAGGTGACCTCAGATTTTATCTACCTAACTCTGCAGACTGCAAAAAGATTCTGCAAGACATAGAGAAGCCAGGAGGATCATCTCTACTCTTCCCTCCTTCACTGATATTTTTGACATCCACTTTGCCAGCATTGCTGGTGACACCTCACACTCCTCACTACCCGTCTTCAGCCTCCTGCCTCAGGGAGAAGGTACCAGAACACACTCCAACGCTTCTGAGCGTCTTTAAACACCAGCCTGTCAGGATACTTAACTCTGTCCACTACATTCTCCCTCTGACTCCTGCCAGTGGATTTTAACCTTAATCTTGCTTCAATAGTAAACTTTACCTTGTTTCTACTTTATTAATTTAAATGTTTTGAGGGAGAAAAATAGTATTTCCATTTATCTGTATCTTCTGCATGTATGGTGAGTTCACAAAGAGGATGGTGATCAGTCCTGACTCTCCTCATTCAGTTTCACAGCAGTTCACACCATGTGACCAAAGCCACTCATGTGTATGTCGACAAATAACATGGACTCAAGTACTGGACAAAAACGGAGAGCAGAACTGGCAACTTGTGTACTTAATGACCCAAATGGTGTGACTACAGCACGAATAGGCCTTACTTCCAATCACATTGAGAACTGAAAAAGGCTTTTGGATAGAAGATGAGAGCTCTTCAAGGAATAAAAGAACTCCAGGGTCATTCTACTTAAAGCACTTAGAAACTCTAATGTACTTATAAAGAACTCTCAGCTGTGTCTCTGATAGATGTTTAGTATTTCTTACAGACATAAGAAGACGACTAGCTACTTTAGTTTCCACTTTGTGTATGAAAATGGCCTGTAAGAGTTATAATACCTACTGTCATAATGTCTGTCTGACAGGGTTTCTTATTGGACATGTTGTGAACTATTTTTATTGAAATGAGGTGTTAAGTTTTTTTCCTTGCCCTTGTTTTTTTGTGTTATTTTAAAGTTTATTTAAAAAAAAGACAACTAAATTGAGATTATTTATTTTTTGCTCGTACTAGCACCTTTAATTGTTCCTGAGTAAAATCTTACAATAACTGGATTTCATGCATAGATTTCTTTTTTTACAAGAAAAATTATTTTTATTTTTAAAAAGTTGCTTCTCTTTTTATCATAATTTCTACAAATAATAAACACATGTAAAGGAGAAAGTACAGTGTTGTGCCTGTTTGTCTCTGCATGTCAATCGGCCAAGTCTGTTGTTCATATTTTGTATATCAGCAGGAAATAGTTTGGAAACCAACAATGTTCTATAAAAAGATCAGCAAAAATTAGAACAGTCTTTTGGTTCTGAATGAGTTTGTTTATTTGTCTAATGCTTATGTGCTTGTGTCTCTGCACAGGGATCTGTCCAACAACAGACTGGTGGCCATACCTCCCAATCTATTTGTCTTACTGGAGGATTTGCTCCAACTGTGAGTTCTTAATCAAACACGACAGTAAACAGATTTTGGTTTAACTTTGGATTGCTGCAGCTGGAGTCTGTTTTCATGTCTGCGAGAATCAGATTGCACAAAACTCAATTTTAATTGGATTTAGTGTATTTTATTTCAATATAATTAAATCAGACATATAAAGTATGAAAAGTAAAGTTTTTACATTTGCACCAAGATTTTATGCATTTAGTACATAAAAATAGTTGAGCAGAAGTTAGCTTGCTAACAGCATAATAGGTTTATATCAAGCTGTCATGCAGAGACAAACAGAAAGAGGACGAGTCCAGCTTTTGCTGCTGAATTGTTTTGATAGCTTGATTGGAAGGAAAACATGTAGGAGTTAAAAAGAAACAGAAAAACATGTTATTTAGATGAAGCGCTGATGTCTGATATGTAATCTCTGCAGGATTTATCTGTAGTGTGAGATCAAGGATCAGTAGCATCTATATTTAATATTTTGTGTGCTTTTTTTTAATCTTGTAGAAACATATCTTACAATCCCATCGTGGAGCTTCAACTGGATCACTTTGACAAGTTACATAAACTGAAGTCTTTGTAAGTATCTGTTCTCCCGTTCTTGACACTGACCACTAATCTTTACTGTTGGAGATTTAAGGACAACAACAGCTTTGTATCAGCTTTTGAAAGGGTAATGAAGTCTTTTATGATGTTTAAGATCTGCCAACATGTCTGTTGTGACATACCAAATAGGAAAAAGTTTAACAGTAAGACAAAGGCTCGGCAAAAAGACCAGAAAAACCCAAATTCTCACACAGTTTTACAACGTGTGCGCCCAAATGTATCAGGTGTAAATCTAACCCATCATTTCAGAAAAAGAGCATCAGGCCAACAGAAAACATGGTGGTGGTAGTGTGATGGTTGGGGCTGTATTCCTGCTTCAGGCTCTGGACAATTTTCAATAAGTGATCAAACAATTAATTATCTCTCTAGCATAAATTTCTAAAGGATTGTAGGGACACTTTGATCATGAAGCAGGACAGTAATCCAGAGCACAGCACTGTGCTCAAATTCGCCTCCAAATGGCTCAAAAAACAAAGTTTTTGAAACATGCTTTTTTTAATCTATTATTGATAATAAAATTTGTTTGATCTGAAACACTTGAAGTTTGACAAGAACAGCATAGACAGAGAAAGTCCATAGGAGCATATTCTTTTTCACAGGTCTGTATTTCACTTTTCAGAATTTGTAACAAAATGTTTTTATGTCTCTCAGGAGCATAGAGGGAATAGAAATTGATAACATACAGCGAAGGATGTTTGAACCTCTCAGATACTTGACTCACATGTAAGTACAACATTATCATGCTCTGTGGAGACCTTCATTTTTTCACACATAATGTACTGATAAGACCGAGTCACAGGCTATCCTTACTGGGGCTCAGCTTTAAATCCATCTGGGAGATAATTAAACCAGCTTTAAGGTGAGCCAACCTCTCAGAGCGCAAAGATACATAATTCATGAATTCGTGGAAGGAATAAGTTCCTTTTTTACTTCTTTTTTTTAGTTGTAGTTTTTCGTTTTTATTCAAGTGGGCTAAACAAAAACCATTAATGTTAAGAAGGATGGTGATCTGGTTTGTTTTAGTAAAAAGGGTTTAGCCCCAAACTGTGGCAAGTAAATTGAAAGGTAATTTTGTAGCACCAAACAGTGAAAAACAATTTCAAATCTTCATGACAAACACTTTTTATGCTGTGGAAGGTTACATTGTGTGTGTGTGCGTGTGTGTGTGTGTGTGTGGGGTTGTGTGTGTGTGTGTGTGTGTGTGTGTGTGTTTTTCTCTTAAATCAACCAGCCTGGCTATAATCTGCTTCCAAATATACAATTTCTATGATTTTTCAACAGATTTGACTCCATAAACTGACCCATAAAAAGCAGCAAAACATGGGAACAAAGTAGAAGTGCACAATACATTGGGTTTGGCTTTTCTTAATTTTTTTACCACATTGTCTGATATATAAAACTTCAATTTCAATAAATGATGAGTTTTTTAGTCATGTGACAATGATGTTGAAGCAGTGCATTGTGGGGTGTTCTCACTATGTGGAAAAGGTAAGAGAACATAATACGATATCAGTTATCGGACACAACAGTAATATTAACATCAGATATTAATACTAACCCAAATTTACATACTGGTGCATCACTTGATGACAAAACTTTAGTATTTTTATTTATTTTTTTTCCCTGGTTGAACGTTCAACCTCCATCCTGAACGTTGCCCACCTTCATTTGAAATGAGTGAATATTTTGGCTAAAATAGCAACAGTTTATCTCCAATAGTGATATAGGAGATAAACTTTTGACATTTTGATGTGTAATCTCAAACTTTAATTTATTTAAATTAGATTTTATGTATCAGACCAACACAGAGCAGTAAACGATAAGAAAAGAAAAGAAAATTACATTTGGGTTTTTTAAAAAATGAAGCATGTTTTCAGCCCTCTTAGCCATAAATAAAACTCTTCACAACCAGTTGCCTATGTAATGTAATCTCAGTGTAAATCTAACTGTTCTGTGAAGGCCTCACTGGTTTGTTAGAGATCATTAGAGAACAACCAGCACACATCGGACAGGCCAAGTTAAACTTGGCTTATGTTCTAAAATTTTAAGGAACATTGAAATTTGGGTTTGTAACTTTACAAAATGTGGACATTCTGCAAATACTTGCACACCAAGTATAATATTTATTGCATTTTATACAGAAAAAAAATAGTTTAAAAAAAAATAGTTTCAATCAATAGTCCAAATTTAGTCATTTCAGGATCTGAGAGGATTTGATTGATTTTCCTTTTGCTTTTCATTAAGGCCATTTTTCTAGTTACCATTCAGGCCAAAGTGACACTGTGAAGAAAGCAGAGCTGTGTCAACACCCCACATCTAAAAGTAAATTAACCCAAAGCCAAACGCTTGGTTGGGTTTCAGTTCTTTTAGTTTTGATAAACGACTGACGTTAAATCTCTGTCGGCTTCCTCCAACAAGAGTTTATAAGAACAAAAGGACCAGTTTTAATCCAAATAGGTTTTTTAAGTAAGTCTTCCACCTCCTGAACTGCACAGTCTGACAGAAATGAGATCACTGTCCTTCTGTTTTTCATTATCTTCCAGTTTAAATGCACAAATAGACAGTAAGGGTAATATTGTGGATAGACCACTCCAGGCTCCAAGTAAACACACACCCCATGCCCTAGCATTAGATTGCTTTTTTGATGTTGTTTTATCTGTTTTCTTAGCTATTTCAAGAAGTTCCAGTACTGCGGCTATGCCCCTCACGTGCGCAGCTGCAAGCCCAACACAGATGGCATCTCGTCTTTTGAGGACCTGCTGGCCAACATCGTCCTGAGGGTTTTTGTCTGGGTTGTCTCTGCCACCACATGCTTTGGCAACATCTTTGTCATCTGCATGCGCTCGTATATCCGCTCCGAGAACAAACTCCACGCCATGTGCATCATCTCCCTCTGCTGTGAGTCAAACTGCACTTTCAGGGGAACAGCAGTCATTTGGGAGGGAGCGTTGTGCAAAGGGAGAGGGATATGGAGCCTTTTAAACTTCAGAGAGTACAAAGTGTCACTTGAAGTTTCTGCCTGAATTTTTATTTATTTATTTTTATTCTGACTGTATTTCTTTGCTATAATGCATAGTCATGTTTCATTATGTTTCTCTGGTATAAAATATTTAATAAGTCTCTCAGGGTTTATTATGAATTATATCAAGTTTATGCAAAGCATCAATATTTTTGCAGTGACTACTCATTCTGTGTTAATATGTGTGTAATGCAGCCTGACACACTTTTACTTCCTAGAGTTTGTTTTTTGGTTGACCTGCCCAGAGGTTCTGGATGGAGTTAAGACTTAAATTTCCTACCAGTGAACCCAAGATGTTTGTATTAGGGCCAGGACTATTAATTAATTTCAGAAACTCAACGTGTTAAAAAATTTCATGCAATTATATGGACAGCAAACATTACCTTGTGGGAACCAGAGGTGGACAGTGAAGAATGATTTCTTGTACCACTGCAGTCCAATACTAAACTTTTTCTGCTCACATTTATTCTAAATGACATTGATGCCACAGTTGCGCATTCATTTGATCATTCTCCATAACAAACCAGAAACAGTGAAATTAAATAAACACTACAGTACAGATAAAAGAAATCAAAGTGTATTTACATTCCTCAAAACTACAAATCTGAATGCTTCTCACGCTGTCATGACTAAATGGAAAAAGATAAATCACTAGAGGGATTTCTCAAATCGTAATTTCATCTGCTAAATTAATACAGACTCTTGATTAAGATGTTGAGAGATGTTTCCAGAAAAGCTGAGATGCTTCGTAAAAAGTTTATATGAATGCAATGAGCATGCAAATGTTCAAACCCTGAATGTAAATCAAGATTCATATTAGTTTTATTTTTACCTCAATGCCAACAAAATCTTTTAAACATATTCTGGATGCATCTACCACCAAGGCTGTGTAAGTGAAAGCTGTCCCTCTGCACATCAAAATTTAATGTTTCCCCCCCCCCATGCACGTATGCTCCAATTTTCTACCACGTTTTGGCTTGATAATTTTACATGACCTTGTTAATATTGCATGAAGGAAAAGGAGTGAGAAAACAGCTGGGGGTAGAAAGCTGGCACCAGGGCAATAAAAAAAGCTAATTAAGTTTTATATTACCCTAAAAAGAGGAAAAAATATATCCACGCATCAATCAGCTCAAACATCTCACATTTAAATACGGTGTCACACAACAAATTAGTATGTTAGGTGTGATAATAACTGAATCAACTGAGGACAAGTTTCATAAAACAAGAGCTCTACACTGATGTCTAAAAAAGTAATCAATACTTAAATATTTAACCATATTTTTTATCAACATCTCTGCACTAGAAACATTTAAATATCAACTCTACAATCTATAGCTGAAACTGTGATTTCAAGTATATAATTTGTTTCAAGAGCCTTTTCCTTGGCTAATGGTGAGGAGAAACACTCCACAGTTTCCTGACAAAAGAAAAGTTGTAGTCTTTTCAAAGCTGCAGCATGTAACTTTTATCATTTTTTATTCATTACTTAAAACTGTCACTGTGTTGTGACGGTACAATACAGATATAGATGTTATAAATTTACATTAAAGTAAAAGTTGCTAAATGCATTTGCACCCACCACTTTTCAGAATTAGTGTAGTAAAAAACACATAAAACCATACAGGATATTTTCACAAATATTCTATGTTCATCTGCTACAATTTCCCAATAATACATTGATATTTCTGGTTGTAATGTGACAAAACGGGAAAAATGTTTATAGGGGCATAAATATATTTAATACAAGACAGAGTAACTGCACAGGAGAATCTAAGAAGAGAAGATTAGTGGACATGAGTATGTCGCACAGCATTAGTCCTCACCATTACATGCAGCTCAGTGAAGTTTGCTGTTGTCCAGGTGACTTTTACAGCAACACAGTGCCAGATACATTTTGTGTTCCAGGTGGACAGCTATTAAACTGACATCTGTATGGCAGTAAGTTAAAGTCTGTTAGAAAAACAGAGAAAATGACGACACATTCAAAACTCAACATATTGTTCCTGACATTTTCTAGACAGTTAAAGCGCTTCATTAAAAGAAGAGGTGATGCAATGTGGAGGTAACATGCCCCAACTCTTAAATATGTTCCCTGCATCCTTAAATAAAGACATTTCTGTGTTTTGGTAGCTCACAGCTCAACACAGGATTTCATCAGAATGCTAACAAATGCAATTTCATTTGCTATCAACATCAGATGAGGACTCCTTGGTTGTTTCATGATTTAATGAGGAGAATCAGAATAGTTGTTTTTTAAAATGGCCATTTAAAATGAACTCCAGACTGACAATTGAGGAAAACGGAGTTGATGCTGAAGACGGTTTATTCCTTGGAAATATTTGAGATTGAAGAGCAAATCTGCTGCTGCTGTGATGTGATACCGTGTAAACTGTCCATATAAATAGAAAACATGTTTTACTTTAATCAAAATCTGTTATAGCCTTCAGCTTATCTAATAAACTATAAAATCATGGAGCAGGGTTTCCCAAACCTTTCCCTACCTTGACCCCGCAAACATCTGGCCAGGGACGCACTTTGCAAATCCTCAGACATTACTACAAAATATGTAAAGAAACATAAATTTCTAGAAAGTTTTTTCCACACTTTTATTCAAAAATTAATAGTTATTGCATTTGTTTAGCATAAAAGCTGCATCATATTTTCTGACTTCAGCTGGCCATAATTTCTGAGGGTTTTTTGAAGCTGTGTTCTCCACAGGTGGGCTGCTGGATGGTGGCTTCACTTTTTTTTCTTTTCAGAAACTTGTCAATTTTGTATTTTTTGTCCTCTTACTTTCTAAGACCCTCCTAGCTCTTCATGGTGACCTTCCCCCCCATGGGGCCACAGCCCCCACTGTGATAAACCAGAGATTGAAGGGCAAAAACTTTTTTTCTAAAAGTTTAGTAAACCCATGACAAATGTACCATGAAAAGTGTCAACCAAGTTTGAATTTGTTTTCATTTCAAGACATTTATAGCCTACTTGCTTTAACACATTGATCTTTAAAACTTCATTCCTTCAGAGTTGGCTGAAAAAAGCTAAAGTGAAGCTTAAAGGAATGAAAAAGGAGCTAACTGGCCTTAAAATGGTTTAATCTCTTCACCAGAAGTGGATTATGTGCTTCTATATGCAAACACAACATATCCACAAAGAGCTACTGATCTGCATATAAAGGGATGGAACAGATTTAAGTTCACAGGCAAAGTATAAACTCATTCAAGTGTTGAGCCATCTGTATTCAAATCTGGATCAAAAGTTAGCTTGAAAGATATTTTCATCTATTCAGCCACATTCATCTTTGACTGTAGCCTTTTACTCACTGAAAACATTTCAGTTTGTTTGTTTTTTTCTTTTCTGCTAAAACATCTCAATACAAGGTCAACCTGAAGCCAAGATCCTCTTAGAGATCCCAGTCAGGCACGAACCAAATCAGTTCTGCTGTTTTCCACTTTACATCCTCACATCTCAATACTGCATAGAATCAATAATAAAATGTTGAGCTCTTTATTTAATAAACCAAATGTATTATAGATCACTTTTAATAACTTTATGAGATTAATTTTGGAAAACTATTCAAGAGCCTTTTTTTTTGTACATGTCACAAATGTTAATATATTTCATATAAATTTTATAGACCGTAAGGTTAAAGGTATTTTGAAAAGAATGGGAAAATATTTTGTCTGCAAATTTGCAAAGCTGGTGGAGACTTATCCCAAATAACAGGAGAATTTGCAACAGGAGCTGAATACAAGTGAACACCAAACTTTTCAGATTTTAATTAGTACAAAATGTTTAAAATTAGACATATTAACAATTATGGACTACTTTGTGTTGGTGATGCATATAAAAGCCAAAAGAATTACATTAAAATTTGTATTTTCACTGTATTCAGGTGATACTTTATGTAAAACAAAGGATAAAATGGCAATAATGGTAACATTTTCCAGTTGGATATAAACTACAGATTTTGACTGATGCCTTTCAGATGCCAGGAAAAGAGAATATATGAGTAATTAGTTTTCACACTGCACCAGTGGATAAGCATGTGGGACTTGAATCTAAGAAAAATGAGACTACTCTGCTTGGAGGAACCTGAAAAAGAAAATAGGTCAGTTATCAACATTATTCCCTAAGAAAACATAAGAGGAGCTTAAAAATATGATGTATAATTATTCTTGAGGCAATAAGAAGAAAACTGTGCTTCACCATCTGTAGTGGCCATATTTAATGCGTCGGGTCAAATGTCACCTCCATAATTTCATCCATGAGCTCCGTGGATAATTACACATTGAGTTGCTCTTGGCCCAACATAACAGGCTCAAACAGCGGCTTGTGGAAGGTGGTGTGCATCTCTATCAACCCCCAGATTCAATTCTTTGTGGACCCATAATTTACTTCAATAACTGCTGCAAGTCTTCAAGGACATGCCAGCTTTGCATACCTAAGACAACAATCAAGTCTTGCTACATTTTTTACTGGATTTTGTTTGTAAATATGCTTTGATCTACAGCATTCATTTTCGCTTCATATTCAATGCAGTTTCTCCATTAAGAGACGAACCTTCACCCCAGTCTCAAACCTTGGACAGTATCCAACTTATTTTCTTCCTGGACTGACATTCATGATCGATCTCTATTTCCTGTTGAAGAAAAGCAAAAATACACAAAAATATTTACATTGATCATCCTAAGCTGCTACAACCTACTGTGAACAGAGCTCTAACGGGCAAGATGAATTTAGACATTTGGCTGGCTGTGTCTGTTGGGAGCCATTAGCTACTGTGGCTAACATTATCTTATTGGTTAGCAAGTCGGCTCTGAACTTGACCTTTCCAGCTCTGGGTCAGGCTGGTATGGGCACACAAAGCTGTGCTTCTCAGTTTTCTCTAACCCTAACCCTAAGCAGTATTTGGCAGCTTTACTTATTTCTTGGTGGGGTTGTATGCTGCGTCTGCTGCTGACGGAGATCTTTGAGGAACCTGTAACTACAAGGTTCCTTCTGCAGAAACAAACCAGCTTTGTCCACCCATCCTTCAGTAGAAGCTTGTTTTGACCACTTGCATCCAGGATCTCACTCTTTCATTCTTGTTCCATTTCTCATGACCATAGGTGAGGGTCTGAACTTTGAGGAACTGGTATATTAAGAGCTTTGCTGATCTGGTCAACTCTTTCTTCACTACAACAGATGCTCACATTACAGTAGACAAAGACCCAATCTCTCTGTCCATCTCTGGTTCTTAACATCACTTATGAACAGGACACCAAGATAGTTGCTGTTCTGGGATTTTTGGACATATTTAGCCGTCATCGGTGATAGCTTATGGTGTGCTGACATAATGAAGGAATTACTTTTTGTTGTTCATCTGAACATTAAAAAGTGACTGACGAGACATCTATAAACTTATTAGAGAGTATGACTTGTAAATTTGCAATTTGTTCGTTGATCATGACAGGAAAACTTTTTAATAAGTTGCCAAGGGCAATGAGGAGTAAACATGGAGGAAAACATTGTCCAGGGAGGTAATAAGACACTTTTGATCAGATGTATAGTCCTGTACAAAAGAAAATGTCAGCTCTCTGTATGACACCGGTACACTGCATATAATTAAGTATTTCTACCACAGGAGACCTTGGTTCTTTGCTATGATGATGTGCTTATGTGCTGAGTTATTAATACTAATATGTTGACTGCTCCGTGGAACAGCAGCTCAACTCAAGCTGAATGTGCAGACATCCCAGAGGGCTTATTGTTTATTATTTTACTTTTTGTGCAGTAGGATTAATATTGAATCTCAACAACATAAGAACAAGTTTCAACACAAAATACAAAAACTGCTTCTTCATGTTTAAAAAAAATAAAATAATGTTTGTATTAAAACAAAAGCAATTATTATTATTGGATTTTGTTTTGGTATAGACCAAGAATAACATGGTTTTCCTGTTTTGCATTTTGGATACAAAAAACATTAACATTAGCAACCTGACTAGTTTGCAAATATGTTTGCATCTTTTTATGTCCGTTTGCTTACTCATTTGTGCAGAATGGAAGTATATAGAAAATCAATCTGTCTCTGCAGCATGACATAATACCAGTAACTAACTAAGGAATTGTTGATTAATGAGTGACTAACAACAGAAGCCAGACCTGCAGCTGTGCATGGATCCTCACATTCTGTATGTTTTTAATATAAAAACCTTCAAAGCCCACCACTGAGCAACACCCTTTTTCCTAGCTGTACTTTTCTGACTGGATAATTTGCTCTTTTGTTTTTCAGTCAAATTTAAAATATGCCAAGAGCATAAGTAGTGACTGCTGCTGAAGAGTCTAAAATATATTTGCAAAACTGACTTTTTATGACCTTCTTTCCACACTGACTTCATTCTTCCTGAGTTCAGTCTGTGAGGGTTTCTATGGGACAGTTTTAAGTTTTGAGCTTTTGTGAAGGACTTTGCTCTGACTACATTCTCTTACTCTAATACAGGGGTGTCAAACTCAATTTCACTGAGGGCCACTTCAGCATATTGGCCACCCTCAATGGGCCACATTGACGGTACAAATCAGGAGGGCATCCCTGCTAAAACACCCCAGACAAAAGGTTGACTTCCCTCATTCAGTTCTGTAGAGGCTTATCAATGGTCCAGGTGTGTTAGAGAAGGAATGCATCTAAAGTTGCAGATGGTAGCTCTGGAAAACTTGGGCAGCCCTAGCATAAATGTATAAAAATACAATGTTAAAAATAAATTAAGCACCACCTCATATTGTTAAATAACTGATTTTATGTATT
This sequence comes from Poecilia latipinna, assembly GCF_001443285.1. Lineage (NCBI taxonomy): Eukaryota > Metazoa > Chordata > Actinopteri > Cyprinodontiformes > Poeciliidae > Poecilia > Poecilia latipinna. Next base: position 1,161 of record NW_015114698.1, on the reverse strand, counting down.
GAAGTTTTAAATATTACATTTGAGTTTCCATGTATGTAAAATTACTGCTCAGTTTAAAAATTACAATATTTAAATCAGTGTTTAAAGGTAAGCAAACAAATAATAAAAACAAGTCACATGGGCAGACATGATAGACTTTACACAGAGATTTAGTCTCAGAGGCAACTGAAATCAATTAATAAAAAAAATCCTTTCTGAATATCATCTCATGGACTCTGAACTAAATGCGTCTTTCTGACCGGAGCTGACAGCGTGTTGAAGAGTTATGGACCGGATGCTTTGGAGCGTCTGGTTAGGAAGCGCATTACAAACCTTTGGTTGAAAAGTTTGTAGTCAATTCGTGCTCAAAACCTATTTTAAGTCAATCATTGGCCTATAAAATGCTGCCACATGTGGCCCGCGGGCCTTGAGTTTGACACATGCATTACGCCATAGAACTGCCAATTGGTAATTGAAGTAAAGTAGCTTCGATTTCAAAGAAGCCGACATTGAAGTCGATTGGCAAATGAACCATCACAAAAGAGGAAGGCTCTTGTTGTCTCATTGCACCCCAAGAGATGCATAACCTCAACAGTTTGTAAGGTAGGTGAGTTAGCTCAGCAGGTTAGAGCACCGTGCTGGTAATTCTGAGGTCATCGGTTCAATCCCCGTATGGGGCAATTCATGTCTAAGGTCTTTCAGACAATTAACACTTCAAAATATATAAGGTTTCAAAAATAAAATCAACACTCTACAATAAATAAGGTTTCAAAAATACAATCAAAACTTCAAAATAAATAAAGGTTCAAAAATAAAATCAACACTTTACAATAAATAAGGGTTCAAAAATAAAATCAACACTTTACAATAAACAAGGTTTCAAAAATAAAATCAACACTTCAAAATAAATAAGGCTTCAAAAATAAAATCCACACTTCAAAATAAAAAATGGTTCCAAAATAAAACCAATACTTACAAATAAAAATGCTTTAAAACTAAAGACAATGGTAACTGCTTTTTTTCTGTCCATAAACTAAGCCTTGGGTCAGAAAATGTATTGAAGCCATTTTGCCTTTGGTTGAAATGGCGCATTAAATTCAAGTCTCCATTACAGACCAGAGAAAACTAAAGAGAATGCAACATTGTGTTAATCTCCATTTGAGGAGCCGGCGGTTTATCTGG
>NW_015114697.1:88222-112679 GCF_001443285.1 Poecilia latipinna | reverse complement strand
TCCGCCACAATGGCGCCCTCTAGTGCTGACATATAAAACAAACCACCACATCCAGGTCAAACGTTTTCCTCCCAGCTGCTGTGTTCAGATCGACACCACAACCTGCTACCACCTCCTTTGTCCACAGGACTGAGTACAAAATAGTTCATATTTAGACAGATTAGCATTTCGTCCTCCTGGCTAACAGTTCAGACAGAAAGACCGCCGAGTCTCTGAATGTTTTTATCTTCTTTTGATCAGTTTGTTTTCTCTTCTGGTTCAAATTTCAACATTTAAGGCTGCTTTTGTTTTTCTTCGTCCTCCTCTTGGCCACAGCATGTCCGTATATCTTGTTGGCTCCTGATAGGCAGATTCTGTCCAGTCGTGTGATTTGCATTGTGCACATTTCCCGTTCAGTAGTTTATAAAATCTCAGCTGCTCGGCGTATGAACCCGTTTCCAGCCCTCTCCGACCACCAGGCAGTAAGAAAAGGAAAAATAAAAACAAGCCAAAGCTAGCGCATGTTCAAAGACAGCAACGGTGACACCTGTCGGCCATGTTAGCTACCATGTGTTCCTGTTCTGCTAACGGACCCATAATGCATGTTTGACATCTTCATCTTGAAAAGCAGAGCTGTAAAATTATATATTCCTAAACTAACAGAAGGAGAACAATTAGAAACAACAGACATCTACTGTGTCACCTTTACCCTGTTGAGAAACTCCTTCTTCATCTTTGCAGCTCTGTTAAAACCTGCTAGGTATCCCCACCGGATAATCAGTGGAGATCACTGAATTTATACTGATATGAAAATATGGGTGTCAAAACTATTTAGAAAAGGGGAAATATGGAAAATAACAAGGTCAGGTGAGTTAACTTGCCTATCTGCCTCCTTTAGCTGGCTAAAAAGTGGTTCTGATATAATTTGTATAATTTAATACGTCCACTTCATAGGCACAGATCAACTGAATGCATAATTAACAGAATATCTCTTTACATTGTTAAAAATAAAATACATTTGGGAACTAAAAGAACTGACAGAAAGCAGCTAATGTTGAAATGCATCGTCTCTGATGCTAATGCGTAATTTACCATTAAGTAATAAAAAGGTGTGATGAGCTTTGTTGCTTTAACTGGTGGATTATCTGATTTGTGGGGGAATTTTATGAGCTGAGAAATATTTAATTTCAATTGGGAAAACGTGCGTTGACAGGTTCTTCATCCTTTCTCCATGTTGCCTCTCTTGAAAAATAATTCATGCATAGATCCCCATTGAGAAAACCCCCTTTATATTCTTTCTCCTTTGTACACATTTATATAGAACTATATATAATATCATTTCTCTATATCTATATTGTCAGCAAAAATCTTTCCACATTAAAACACTTGAACAACAACAAAAATAAACAAGATGAGTGAAAGAAAACCACAATCAAAGGCCAGTTTGGCACTTGGTCATGAGGACATACAGCCTGTGTTTTCAGACAGGGATTAAAATTCATCTCAACCTTGATCAGAAAGCAAAAACACATTTGGCACGAACCGTATTGGTAGACTGAAATGACGTTACTTCTGACATCTCAGTACGTTGTTGCTCCTTGAACAAAGAAGCACCCTACGGAGGGGAGAAGTCAAATGAGCCGTAAATAAGACACAGATGTAGAAAAGAAACAAATAAGAAACCTCACAAACACTCTAGAAGACGGTAAGAGCTGACACCAAAGTAAAAAAGAGAGAACATCAAAGGTCCAAAAGCGTTTGTCCCTTTGAAAATTTCTTTAGACTGGAAACTGTGCACCCTCCTGGAAAAAGGTATGTCTGAAAGATCGACGTCGCCTCCGAGCTGATCATCTGCTCCAACGCAGTTCATTTTAGTTCATTGTGTCTCCTGCTAAGCTGTACAGCACATGATGGAGGAGGTGGAGTTCCTTTTAGAGAAACAAGAGAACGTAAGAACAGAACGAAGGCCCTCAACCACAGGCCTCCCTTCTAGATCGGTAGGAGATCCAGGACTCCCTGTCTTTAGGTGGTGCTGGGTGGGCCAGTCCCTACTATACCCTGGTGGTGGAGTGGGGGTGTGGCAGGGTGTTGTTGTGGCCGGTGGAGGGGAAGGTGTTGAAGGCATGAAGAGGCTGCATGCTGGTGATGGTGCTTGGGATCATAGTGATGGTGTTGGGCGTCATCAGCGGCACATCGTCCGGAGCCCGGCGCAGCGCCAGCGTGTAGTCGGGCGGGCAGGCGGGTCGCAGGATGTCATGTGGTCGAAGGGGCTCCAGGTCGTGGTGAGCGTCGTGCTCAGAGTGCTTCATCTGCAGGGACATGATTTCCTCCTCCTGGCTGTGAGCGAGGTCGTTGGCGGGTACGCCGCGCTGAGGAGACAGTCGGTGCCGTCGCATCTCGTGGCGCTTGTCGCGTTTGTAGTAAAGGGCTGCGAATGCCAGGATGTTGAGGAACAGAAGAGAGGCTCCCACAGCGACCGTGACACTCAGCTCTGTGGAGTAGTCACGGGTGTCTCCAGGAAAGAGGTCCTGGATTGGACGGTCCGAGCCCTCGGTTTCAGGATCGGAGGTGAAGGTTGAGTAGGGGTGGGGAGTGGTTCGAGGACCTGGAGTCCTTGGCCTGGGTCTGTAGGTGTCCGGGCCTGGACCAGGGCCAGATGGCGATCGGGTTGTGGTCGGGAAGATGCCATTGATGGTATGAAGATGGGGGACGAGTTCCAGCCAGAAAGCCACCTTATTCGCTCTGTAGTTGTCCCTAACTCGAGGTTTTAAACCGATATGGAGATACTGCTTGTCCTTTGGGTTGAACTTTGTCCAGATGACCTCTTCAAAGCGGTTCGGTTTGGTGTGAATGAACTTGGTGTCCTGAGGGACGGGGAGGTTGGGGTCGCTGATGGAAAACGAAAAAGAATCGTTGATTAATGTGACAAAGCGTTGATAATGTTTTGGAAAAACACCATGGATGCTTCAATAAAGGTCCATTTACGTATCAATAACTACTGACTTAGAGTTAAAATATGTCAGATTAAAATGAAACCTACCCAGTTTTAGCAAAGTTAGTCCAGTAAGTCATGACCACAGCGCTCAGCATCACGTCATTCTTCGAGAAGTTGCACGGGAACAGGTCTGTGGCGCCGATCATCGGCACGCCGAACACGTACGGGATCTCGTCTCCGTGAGCGGCATCGGCCCATTCGGGTCGCGTCTCCGTCTGGCAGTGGTGGTAAAATGTGTAGAAATAAACAGGCGACTGGAACTCAGCGTGAAGTTTGGCAGTGGCCACAGCTGGCGCCACCCACTGGTGGTCTGTGAACAAAGCTAGGAGAGTCTTTCTTCTCATGTCACCATTGTCCCTGTCTGCCCAGTCTGTGTACATGAACTTTATGGTTTCCCTCAGGATGTCTTTGCCTGCAAGAAAACCAGAGATAAAGGATTAAGAAATGTGACCGAGAAGGCTGAGGTAGATAGAAACTATCTGCATTTTAATTGGGTAAGATGTAGGGCTTTGTAAAAGTATATATTGAATATTTTCACATTTGGACTTGTTGATGCCAGCAGACAGAAATATGCACACCAGATTATTATGATTTCTGTTTGTAAAAAAAAAACCCCACCAATGTCCCTCCATTTCAGAATCATAAACCCCTTTTTGTTGGTCCATCACATGAAATTTCCCTAAAATGCATTGAGGTTTGTGGCTGTAAAGTGGCAAAATTCGAAAAACCTCAAGGATTGTGAATCGTTTTTCAAGGCGGCGTATGTTAAAAGGCGAGACAAAGTGAACAGGATTTGCCTTTCAGATACACAATGACTGATGAGAACTTGAGAAGGAGCTGCATTATTCAAACGTGTGTATTTGGACTGTGGCTTGCTGCGAGGGGTTTGCAGGCTGAGCTGTTGGGAACAACAGCACTGTGATTGGGAGGCGGCGGCTGCCTGGGGGCTGATGAGCGACAGCATTAGTGCCCACAGAGCCCCAAAGGCCAAAGCACAGACCCACCGCGGTGAAAGATAATCTCCATGATAGGCGATCTCATTAGTATGCTTGTCTTGGCTGGTACACTCCACTTTTTGTTCCTTCTCATTTTCTTGCTCACATATTGTTTTAAAGATGCACACTTCAAGAGGGGGCTGTGATTCGGAGGTGCTTGATGTGTTTCCATGTTCAAGAATAGCTCTCTGAAGGAGTTTATGTAAAACAGGATCATGCGGAGAGAGATTTCTAAGACTGACAGATGTTTGGGTCGAGGTTCCTCACCTTCAGGATATCCGTAGAGGTTGTCCACAAAGTTAGAGATTGTGTAGTCGAACGCTGCAGCCGAGATGCCATCGTTGTCCTCGCTGTCGTCCACAAACTTCAGTCCTTCTCCCTGGTTCACTCCTATGAGGATGTCATAGTTGAGGAACTCCCCCTGGTGGCACAAAAACAGAATTACAAGTTTTGTAAACAAATTTAGATGAGACCTGAACCAAGAGCCATTATTAAAGCTTTTTCTCCCCTGAAATTTCTCTTTCAATGTAGATTAATTCCACATTTAATTATTGTCAAACTGCTGTTTATAAATGTAAAAAAGATGAGCAAAATGTAACGCCTTCCAGATGTCCACCATCAGCAGGTGAGTGAGCATGAAATCAGTTTTTCTGCTTTTACATCAGAAGGCTGACATGGCAAGTCCTGTTACATGTTTTAAGTATCTTATTCTATATTAATGTGTTATTTAATCATTTTACCTTCCTCCTTCAAGGATTTCTCGACAATAAATTGTCCTAGAAATTATTATTGTTGATTTGAGACAATTTTTGAGTAACATGTTGATAATGACATAATAATTCAAGTTTGGTCTCTAAGGAGCAATAAACTTTAATTTAGTAAAGAACACTCCACACTGGAACTGGAAGACATTTAAATATGCAAAATAAAACACAACAAATTAAAAGATAATAAATTAAAACACATCAGAAGCCAGAAATAAAAAAATGATTATGATGTTTCTGAAATTGCCCTTCAAAAATTAGTAATCATCAGACTGGAAATCGTCTAGCTCATTTTATTTTCTTATGCACTTCATTGCTTATTGCTACAGCAGCAGCTGCAGCAGCAGCAGCTACAGCAGCAGCAGCTGCAGCAGCAGCAGCAGCTGCAGCAGCAGCTGCAGTAGCAGCTGCAGCAGCAGCAGCAGCAGCAGCTGCAGCAGCAGTAGCAGCTGCAGCTGCAGCAGCTCACCGTCCACCTCTAGTTGCAGTTTTACAAGCCGAGTTATTTTTCTTTGAGTAACTTCTCACCAGCTGCTGAGTGTCGCAGCCTGACCTGTAACTGTGTGGAAAGGTCACATCCACACCTCACTGCGACTTCTCAACTTCCTCCAGAGTTACTCAGACAATGGTGAGGTCACCGTCTGACCTCACCTGCTGCATGAGGATCTCCGGGTCGTCCGGCACCACGTCTCCGTCCACCACGGGGCCGAAGGCGATGTGGTAGCGGGCCGGCTGGATGTCCTGGTCCACCAGCTCCCTGAAGGTCTTCCGCCTCAGGCAGTCCACCAGGTCGGCGGTCTCTGAGTAGGTGCAGCCCACCTTCCTGGCCAGGTTCTTGGTGTATTTCAGGGGCTGGTAGTTGACGGACCAGCTGGAGATGGCCGTGCCGCTCTGAGCTATGGCCCTGTGGAACAGACCTAATGGACGAGATTGAAAAAGGACATTTGTATTCTGCCTTTTTGAAGGTTTCGGACTGGATTCTTTGGTGGTGATGCAAAGAAAACTATTTTTTTTTCAATATTCTCTGAAGACATAACAGAAAATCTGACAGATTTCCATCATAAAGCAGCTAAGGACACTGAGGTAGCAGTGGGAACAAGCTCTTTGGATAAGTCAAAATATCCATTTTAACTTCCTTTTCTCTCCTTGCCTCATTTCTACACCTCCCTGCTTCAGTCTCTCCCTCCGTCTCCTGAGTTCTGCCCATCCTGAGCCGTTGAAGCCAGTCGAGTGGCTCGTTAAGGGGGCCGCCTGCCTCTCTCGTTTCCTCTCGGGCTCTCTCCTTCTTCCTCTCCCTCTCCTCTCCAGCGCTGAAGATTGGTCAGTTAATTATTAAGCAGAGCTGCAGAGTCTCCTTTCCCTTAGAGATCAATTATAGTAAGAAGTAGCAGGGAAACAGCTACACCTACATGCATATCTGCACCAGGAGTGGCAGAGGGAGGGAGGGAGACGGCTATATTTTATTAGTCCTTAAGCCTCTGTTCTCTGCTACTTTATTTGGCATCTTGTCTTTTCTTGTTTTTCATATCACATCGGTCTTTATCACCTGGGTACTAATTTGCAGATTGTTTCACAACAAATATGGAGCCATCAAAATCTGATCTTGTGTCTCAACTGCCAGGTCAGTCTGGAGGAGAGAAATCATCACTGAAGCATCCTGGACAGGTCACCAGTTCATCGCAGGGCAACACAAACACAACAGACACACAACACACACAAAGCTAAGGATAACTTGGAGTAACTAACTAACCTAACAGTGATGTTTTTGAACTGTGGGACAAAACTGGAGGACCTGGAGAGAATCCACGCCTGAGAAATTACAAACTCCATGCAGAAAAGCCTCCAGGACCTTCTGGCATCTACAGTATTATTTGTGCAGACTTCAAGCCTCCTCAAGGCAAGCAGGCAACCATTGCTATAAAAAATTAAGTTTTTCACAAACCAATATGGCAGCAACTAGGAACCCTCTCAGTTATCAATAACTAAGACACAGATAATAATATTGGTGTATTTGAGCTGTAGATGGTTAAAAGAGGTGTTGAAATTACCAGAAATAGATAAAAGCAAAACATTTATCTTTGCACTATTGTTCCCTGGTAGAACATTGAAGTAAGCTGATTGTCTGGAGTAACGACGGTTTTCCTTCATCAGGGACGAGGAAGCTGATCAGGGTTGTTGTGAAGATGGCATGGTATGTCAATTTGTTTGAATGGCCTAGTCAAATCAAATCGAGTCAATGGCAAACACGAATGCTGTCCAAACCTACATTAAGAGACTTTCAAAGTATTCATCTGAAGAAGCTACGTACAAACACTCGCTCCGGTTTTCAGATTTTCGTCACCACACATCGTCTCCCTTCCACCTCATAACTTTACGCTACTTTGTGTTGATCTGCCGCATAAAATCCCAATAAAACTCATTAAAGTTTTCTGACAACATATGTAGAAATACAAATACTTCTGCAAGGCAGTGATGCTCATTTTCTCCATCGTCTATCTCTGTCCCTCATCATATAATCAACGTTACGAAGCGTTGCCTTCATCGCCGCCTGCTGTCGGGTTTGATCTGTGCAAACCTGCTGCTGACATGATGGGTGTCCTTTAATGACAGAATGACGGACTCCTTACCTTGGATCCATGACGGAGGGGGAAAGAGGGAGGAAGGATGACAGACAGGCGGCTTCTAGTGAGTTGATGTTACACCGATAGATGCTGATGCAGAGGAAGGTGATGATGATGAGGTGATGCCAAAGCAGAGGGATGAAGACAGACGGTGACAGCGGGTTGGTTGTCAGCAAACAAAAGAAACTGTTGGTGGTTAAAGGGTTAATTCAATATAAAATCTATAAAAAAAAATCAAAATGCAGAGTGAACAATTCAGGCCTCAATCTAAAAATAAAGATGTAAGGAGAGAAGAAGAATTTAAAAATATAATACCCAGAAAGTCATAAAATAAACTTCACACCTATAAAAACTGTCTAATTAACACATAACATGAAATTTTATGTATAAAACCAAGTTTTAATGAATCACATTTAGAGGTTTAACGTGATTTTAAGACAAGCTGCTAGCATGTAAGGTGAACCGCATCCTGACTCAAAGTGTGAAACCAACACAAAGTTCAATCTGCACAAACTTTACTTCTACCAGTGATTATGTTTTTACTGCTTTACGCAGCAAAGGTGATAATGGCCCAATTAGGACTGTTTCATAAATGCTAAGCAGATTACAGTTAATTACAGTTTATGATTTGTGTTTGAACTTTATAACTTCAGGCGTGAAATTATGTTTTCAATCATGTTGGAACGCTGTGGGAAAAAACTGTTGTGATGTTAATATGAGGAAAACTAATCATTTGTTTTTAGCAGTAGATACACTGGAGAACCAGGAGAAAAAAGAAAGATGCTTAAATTTACACATACAGGCTTAAATATAAATGTAAACCCCAGTTCAATTCAAACGTGTTTAATTCGTCGGTGTGGCTTGTTGCACTTTTCATTTGAGCTTTCGTTTTGTGTCAGATGCTTCTTTCTGCGTTGGTCCTCCAACCTCAGGTCACGTCGACATTAAAACCAGAATCAGCTGGAACTTCCTGACAAATCTCCTTTCATGCAAACGCGACGATTTGAATGTTCGGACTGGACAACGACTCCAAACAAGCATCAAAACTGATGAAGCTGCTTGACTAGATACCTCTGGAAAGTTCTTAGATGACAGTTTGGTTCACGACTGGAAACCAAGAAGACAAGAAGAGTGGTTAAATATTGAGCAAGAGTCAGGCTTTGAAAGGCTCTGGTCAAACTACAAAGTGCTAAGGAACAATTGACAAGACATTAATGGTGGTGTATGAATATATTTGACCCTTAAGATATGAATCATAACTTCTCAAGCCTGGATTTTCTTTGGAATATTAGATATACGCTACAAAAAAAAAATCAGAGTAGACAAATTATTTGTGAGTTTTCTATTTGTTAGATTTTGGCCTTCATGTAAACTAAAACTGGTGCACCTACTGCTTACTTTTAAAAATATTAAAGACGTATGTTGTTATCACTTCTCCCTGAAAAAACGGTTTAAAAGCATCATCATATTAATACAGTATTCATGTTGATGTTGAGTGTTCAGAAACTTTACGCTTTGTAGCGTAAGAGCAAAAAAAAACAAAAAAAAACAGATTTTTCCTCATCGTTCCAGCATGTTAGAAACAAGGTGCTGCATTTAATGTTTTCGTTAAAAGTTTATAGAAGCAGACAGAAGTTTTCTGGGCTCCTGGGTTAATTTGGTGGGTTAGCAGACATCAGTGGCAGGCAGAGGCTCAGTCAGGATTTCACAGCACATTTTGTTTTCAAAGCACAGAGAAGGAATTAGTCAAAAACTAAAGGACTGCTTAATGCTTGAGATCCACACACACAAAGAACCAGAACAGATGTGAAACTGCTTTTTCAGATCTTTCTCTTCACCCACAAACGGCTCGAGAAGGCAGCGATATTCAGGGCGAGACCTCGAGCGACGCAGAGAACAGAGGAGCAGCGATCTGAGGAGGACAGCTTCAAGAACGCCGTGATCAAAGGCGGCGAGCGCGTGGCCGTTTGGCCGCGGATCGTCAGCCACGCTGATCTCAGCTCAGATCAAAGCGGCCCGGCTCGCAGTTCTCTGTCCTCTGGTGGGGCCGCGTTAGCGCTTAGCCCCCGGGGTGTTTTGTGCTGGTAATGGGGAGCAGGAGGTCGAACACGTGTAGGGTTTTGATGAAGGAAGGCCCTTCCTGCCGCACAACAGAAGCGTCGGCGAGGCAGGTAATGTGGGGTAACGCCGGCGCTCCCGACTCATTTATCTTCTGAGGATGTGAGCGACGCAGAGAGGATCAAACCTGCACGCGCTCATTAGGCACTCGGTGCTCAAATCCTTAAGCTCAAAGGACAAGCGGTGTGTTTTCTTTCAGGAAGTCAAGTGAGCCTCACAGGTGACAGACTGAAGCTGCCATTCTGCATAATTAAGGTCTGTCTGTCTGTCTGTCTGTCTGTCCTGTTGAAATGATCCGACAGTCTCAGAGCTCAAACCCAAAAACATGTTATCCTCATCTGTCACGTTCCTCTGTTTGGTTAAAGCAGCAGTGTGTAACGTTTATAAAAGATTATTTTTTTTTTATTTCTTAAGACTGTCATTATGTACTGACAGCAAAATGTAAGACAGATAATCAATAAAAGAAATGATCTCCTCCGTCTTCTCCCTGAGTTTATATTGCCGACTGAAGGAATGCACCAAAAACAACCAATCAGAGCCAGGAGGAGGGACTTGGTGCTGTCAATCACCCTCATGTATGCACTAATTACAGCCTCCCCTTGTTCTCTGCTATGCTACAGCTTCTCCTCAATAGCAGAGGTTGCCATGAATGCTAAAGCTAGTTAGCATAACCACCAATGATGGCGGATAATCAGTTTTCTTGTTCCTTTGCCATTAGCACATTAAGCAAAGTGTACACGAGTCTGATTGGCAGCGCTAAGACCCTCCTGTTTCTGATTGGTTGCCTTTGGTGCATTTTTTTCAGACAGCAACAGTAGCTCAGGAAGGAGGTGGATGAGATCGATCTTTTCACAGACCTGGTGACAGTTTTAACAAATAAAATGCATATTTCTATAAAACTCAGTCGGTGCGGCACAGTAGAGCATCGTCTCACCCTCAGAGTGGTGAGACAGGATGAGCAGGTTCACGCAGGAGGCTCCTGCTCCAGATCCAAAGATGGTGATCCTCTCAGGGTCGCCGCCAAAATGGCCGATGTTTTCGTTGAGCCAACGCAGAGCCTGAATCTGGTCCAGCAGGCCGTAGTTCCCCTTAGCGGACTGGTCGCCGGTGCTGAGGAAACCTGTTGGTTGACACAAGGAAGAGAAACAGAGAATTATCGATGCTACTAACTTTCATAATGTTTCCTTCATGTAAACTTTTCCTTCTCTGAATGGTAAATCAGATTGTAGCTAAAACTGCAGAACACAACTCAACTATTACAATCCAAATAGTTGAGTTAGATAAAACTTCAATTATAACCAGAATTTAATGCTCGTGAACTATTTAAAAAAAAAAATATTTAACTTGTCATAATACAACTGGACAGTTTTAATCCTGAAGTTTTTTCTGACCTGAGATAAAAAGCATCTAGAGCTGAATCAGTAAACTATAGTCATATTTAATAAATTATAATATTCTGACACCTTTGAAAATAACATCCTTTTCATTAAGCCCACATTTAAAATTATATTAGCTGTAAGTCTAAATTATCATAATTAACAGAAATAAAACCTTTCAAACATCCATCTGTATGTAATTAATCTATGTAAAGTGTTTCACTTGGTGATAAAACTCCTGAAATATGTGGACTTTTTAATAATTTTCTAATTTATTGAATAGGTATGGATGTAGAAAGCATCAATAAATACTCATGAAACCTTTTAGCTTTTTAACGCACAGTTAAAAAGCAGCAGAAACATTAATACTCTGAATATTTTCTAAACGTTCGTAACCTTCCTCACGGTGAAACGTTTTAATAAAACGTAAAATCCACCTGCAGCTGTAAACAGCCTCCAGTGATGTTTAGCCTGTTTAAACATATATTAGCTCCTCCGCATGGATCGACTGATTTTAAATAAAAACATTAAATCATACACTGTATTTTATCTGCATTAACACACTAAAGGTGATGTCAAACAAGCCAAGAAGTTAAAGTATTAGAAACACTGACGACATCATCTCTATTTTCAGAAATATTTCATGATTTTCTGATGATGTTCAGGTCCAGAAATTCATCATCCTGTTACTCCACATGAATGAATGAACGTCTAATTCATGCATGTTGACTGTGAACATGACAGCTTTCCATACCGCTCTGATGCCTAATTAAACCCAGAAGTCTCCTTGTTCTGCACCTCAGATCTCCATGACACGCTGTTCCCTCTGTTAGCTGATATTTTCCTCTGATGAACGCCTTTAATTGTTCAACCAAATACATAACTCGTTTCCACTTAGGTAGCAATTAACCGCCAGTCTCTGAATGGGACCTCTAATTAGAGCCAATTAAAGACGAGCGTACTGGATAAGCTGTTCATTAAGCCTAAACAATGGATGTTAAACACTTATAAACAGATAGTGCAAGGTTAGGATTTAAAAACAAACAGCACTTAAAGAGGGATACTAATTAGAGATAAGACCTTAAAAGGCATTAACATTGTAAAATTATGCAATTCTACAGTAAAACTGGTTTAGGTGATCAGGAAATGTGACTTTATGTCACTTTAATGTGAATTTATGGGGTTGGGACACTGAAAACTGGTCATGAGTAAAGATTGATATGATCTGTTTAGTTTTTAGGTTTATGTTTATTAAAGTAGTTAAGGTGAAACCCAAAAACAATTAACTAGTCAGAATATAAATAGATTAATTATCTTTAAGGCAGAAATCAAACAGCATTGCACTGCATTGTAAATCTTGCATTTATACAGGCCGTCAAGCCCAGTTTGAAAAGTTGTTTTTAATACTTTTTTAATAAATATGTGTAAATTATCTTGTCTGAAGTAATATTATTATATTTAATTACTATGTTCGTGTTAGTGACTTAGTTAACTAGTCGTTGGAAAAGGGAAAAAAAGAAAAAAGTGCCGCAGATATTTATCAACTAGTACTTGTGTGAAAATGGCGCCACTGTGTGGCAAGATAAGGAATTACAATTCAGATTCTGAAATATGGCAGAAAATACTTTTACTATTACTAATAAAAGTCATGATATTAATATAAATACAGGCAAATAGTAGAGCAGTTAGCAAACAGAAAACATTAAATTAAGAAACATTTTTTTAAAATCTATATTTTATTCATCATTATACATCCATAAAATTTACATTTTGAAGAATAATTTGATCTTTGCAGTCTCAATATTCCTTAGAGCCAGCCAAAATTATATGAACAACAAATAATAAATGTATCTTATCATCTACTGTATGAATATTTATACTGTCTGTAACTGAATTTGACAATAAATATTAACAGTTTGTCTAAGAAATGTTCACTTTGAGAGGAAAACATCAACAGTCAGCTGAAGCCAAAATAACTCCAGTTTCTGCTTGTATTTATTGATCATCTCTGTTTCACAGAAACAAAAGCCAACAAGGCGTTTATCAATTAGACGCTCGCTGGAGCCCGGCCCTTCGGTGCCGCTCTTTAAATTCCAGAAACGCATAAAAATAAGCAGCACGTTTGGGTAAATTAATTAAAGGGAAGCGCAAACACGAGGCGAATAAGCCGCCTTAATGCCCGACTGTAAACACCACAATAAATTAAACAACAGTTATGCTAAGTAGGTCATTAATTAGGGTAATTAATCTAAAAAACAGCGATAGTTCTGTGTCAGCGCCGTGTTTTTTTAGCATAATGCTGCTGGAACGTCCAGGTTTTAGCGGGTTGGAAATACATAAATCTGTTTCTTACCCTCATTGTGCAGCTTAATGACGCATCAAATGTTTTGTTCTCTGGGTGTTAATAGTTTTATTTTTTAAAAATGTGGCGTTGTGCAGGTGGAGAAACATACGCAGACAGAAAACGTTCTCCTGTCGGTTCTCCTCCTCTCTCACGCTGCGTTCATCTGACAATAAGTCAGTGTGATGATGCCCCCCCCCTCCCTCCCTCCCTGCGCCTCCACGCCCCGTGATCTGATGAAGGGCTTGGAAAACGTGCAGGATGGGTTCAAGAACGGCGGCGTGACACGAAAACTCTGTTCTGCTCGAATCGCATTTAAAATTGGTGAGGAATGACGGGTTAGATGGGCGAGGCAGAGGGGGAGATAAATAAAAGGAGCAGGCGCAGAGGACAGTGGGTGTTCTGTGACTCCCGGATAGAGGAGCAGTGTTTCATCTGCCTCCAAGACACCAGGGGTTGGCTCCAACACACACACACACACACAGACACACACACACACACACACACTCAGGGATGCTGATCAAAGGCTGACGCTACAGAAAAGACTGCATCCTTTCCCCTGCATCTCCTTTACTCTTTCCATCCCCGGATCAGACGTCATGCTACGGACAGACTTCTGGCTTCTGCAAACATAAAACAGTCACACATCATTGGAAAATTATAAAAAGAGTGCATGTTGTGACCAGCATGGGTAAATAAAACCTGCAGTAAATGTTTTTTATGCTTTTTTTATGCGCCTCCTTACTTTTCATTCAGGTTTATTTGTTCACACATGTGACCATGTGGCAGTGACTTAACCGACTGACTGAAGGACACACTGCTAACACGCCTCATCCTGCATGAATAGATGGTTGGAGTGCCAGATGTCTCTAGGTGAGAGTCAGAGTGTGTGTGTGTGTGTGTGTGTGTGTGGGTGGTAATTATTCTCTGTCAGACGAGTCCAGAAAATATATTTTCTCAGCTTCATTCTCACAGTTCAGAAGCTCATGTTAAATATTTTTTATTTCCAGAAGGGAATAACGTGAGAAAAGAAGAAAAAGAATTGGAAAAAAGGGGAATAAATGAGAACATTTCTGTTTTCTTCATCAGGCTGAAGAAGAGTCTTTTCTTCCTCACAAATAGTACTTTGGCTGAAATGCAGCAGCTGGCCTTGGGTGATTTGCTTCGCTGTTTGTTCTCCGTTTTATTGTTCACTTTTATCTCTGTAAATTTGCTATTCCCATTGCTGGGCTGTGGCAACCGAATTATCTGTGGAATTATTCAAATTTTACGCCCTCATACTGGGAAGGACCCCTCTGAGTGTGTGTGTGTGCGTGTGTGTGTGTGTGGGTTGGGGAAACGTTTGCTGGTTGTTTCCTGCCGGTTTGGTCTTGAACAGTTTTCTCTAATCAGTCCATCTCATGGCTCATGTAATAAAGCGTTTCTGCATTTCTACTGTCGACAGTAACTCAGAACATGAACTCTACTGATTTATTGTTTCTAAACTGATCTGTGGCGTTGCTATGGAAACCGCAGGACCAAAGGTTTGCCGATTCCCTGACCCGGATGAAAATAAACAAAAGCAGCCCGACCAACACGTCCCGTTTCCCTCAGATCAGATATTTGATGTCGTTGCGTTCATCACTACAGAAACTCAGAATGAACATATTTTTGTTAATCTTTGCCTTACTTACTTCTCTGACTGAATCGTTAACTATACGATCCAATTAACAATTAGTCGATTACTAAATTAGCTCACTGAAAAGACTAATCACGATTAATCTGAGTAATCCTTTCAACACTGTTTACAATATTCTCTTTTTCTTTATGCTGCTGAAAGAAACAGAAAGAAAGTAAAATTGTCTTAAATGTATTTATTTTTGAATGAATTCGCATGAGGGGCAGTTTGTAGCTCTGCTGCAACAGGAAGGTTCTGGGTCTGAATCCTGGCCTGGGGGTCTTTCTGCATGGAGTCTGAATGTTCTCCCTGTGCATGTTTGAGTTGTCTCTGGGTACTCCAGTCCAAAAACATGACTGTTAGGTTAGTTACTCTCCTAAATTGTCTTTTGAGATGGTTGTTTGTTCTTTGTGTGTCCAATGTGATGCTGGAAAGAGACACCAGCTGCCAGTGAAAACCTGAAACCACTAAACGACAGTTTCATAAAGTCTCACTAATATCTGACTGCTAAAACTTAATAATTTGCTTAAATAAAGGCAATTAATATTCGCATAAACCTGTGATTTTCTTAAATATGCAGCCTTGTTGTCAATAATACAATAACACAAACCTTATTTTACCACAACTTCAGGATTTTTAAGAAGATATTTTTGATGAATAAAGTGTTAACCTACAAACTTCAATTAAGTTAACAGTTAACATTAGATCATTATCATATCCTTCTCCCCACTTTGTTTCTTTTCCTCCACCACTCTTTCATTCGCTCCGTTCTTTCATCTCCCGGGCCTCCGGTGAGTCGGTGTCTCTGTTCCTGGGTTCAGACGGGAGCTGGAAGTCTGAAGTCCTGAGGAAGCAGGCCAGCTCCCAGCAGAGAGAGACCATATGCACACGCAGTGTTTCCTCAGAAACCTCCAGATCGGCCCCACGTCCGTCTGCGTGTGCAGCACATTCAGCTTCAGGAGCCGAGATCGCTCCCTGATTTACCACAGGTCGATCGAAAAGTCGTAGAGCTGCGGCGTCAAACTCATTTTCATTTCGGGCTTCATCAAGATCATCGATGTTGATGATAAAACTCATTAAACTGTTAAAATAGTAACAAACAGCTGTGTCTGCACCTGATAAGTACTTCTTAACATTAAATCACATCGAACATGTTTTGAAACTGATCAGTCCCTCCAGATGTTAGCAATTTTTTTTTGCAATCAAAATCACAGATTTGTGGAGCTAATTTAGAAATATTAGCTAAATAATGTCTAATGTTTGCACATATGTATGATGGTAAATGTGACTTTTTGTTCAACTATTTCAGCTGAGGTAGCAATGTAGTACAAATAAGATATACTGCCACCTGCAGGTGGGACGTAGCATCACATAAACACAATGTTTTTCTAATCATTTTGGTGAAAAAGTTGCAGTAAACTCAAAATTTAAGGATTATTGTTAAAAGTTGTGGGGATATGTTGATGTTCCATAATTGTGGAATCACAAAAAAACAGGACAGACTGGTGTTTAAGCACCCAACTGTTACAGTAAAGGGTTATTTATGCGTTCCTCTGGAGTCCAAAGGGCCACGTAAATATCTACAGCGGGCCAGATTTGGCCCCCGGGCCTTCAGTTTGACACATGTGTTGTAGAGGAAGACTCAGAGACAGCCAACAAGAAAAATTAGATCAGAGGGAGACAAAAAGAGCCACAGAGGGCCAAAAAAAGAGAGAGAGGAAGTGAGATTATAGATGGTCCGGCGTATGTTTTTGTGTTTCCCCGGGGAACAAAACGAAGGAGCTCCATCTGTTTCACTCGTCTTCTTTTAACCTGAGTCATTACAAAGTGGCAGTGAGTGTCTATCGATCAGCTCCGGTTGCCCTGTGAACGCTGTCACAGCCCAGAGGAGGAACAGTCCACAGTCCTGATCACACACACTTGAATCCTGAGCCGTTCTCGTGTGTGTGTGTGTGTGTGTGTGTGTGTGTGTGTGTGTGTGTGTGTGTGTGTGTGTGTGTGTGTGTGTGTGTGTGTGTGTGTGTGTGTGTGTGCTCAGAATAGAAAACAAATCACTTTAAAGTCGTCTTCCTGATTTGGAATCCAACATTTCCTCCTCAGACAAACTCTTTCCATCCTCTCTTGTTTGTCTGTCACTCGGCTCCCTGGGCGCTCCGGGCCCCGTGGGGCTCCAGGAGTCAGGAGGTAATGATGGGTGAAATAGGGGCGCCATGGGCCACGGCGGACATGATGTATGATCTAAAGTCTTGGCTCTTCTTATAGGTCTTGTACAAAGCCAAAAAAAAAAAAAGGCTCCCAACATCATTCTCACAATCATCTCATTTCTATTTGTGTTTCACTTTTCCAGAACAGCAGGAATGTTTTTATTTTTTTTGTCCTACTTTTTATTTTACTTCAGTTTAATTGTGTTTGCTAAATTTCTGTGTGGATTAAAAAGCAATTTATTAAGAATTCAACCTCTTTTCTATATTTCTCTCTTCAATATTTGAAGCAAGTCAGTTCCAAGAGGTTATGGCGCCCAGTTTTTAAATTTCACAGGTTGTTTGGTTCTGCTGCCATATTGGATTTTCAGGTGAGAAATGTTGGACTTTCCAAGCTGGAACTTGAACTTCATAAAAGAGGTGAACCGATTGCAGTTTTTTGGCCGATCCCTGATTACCGCTCTTTAAAAATCCTGACCTGTCGATGTCAATTTTTCTGTCTGAAATTTTGCTGAATATACCAAGAAAGTCGCTGAGTTGGCATTAGTTTGGTGACTATTGGTTAATTTTTAAACCTTTGCTGAGGTAAATAAAATCGGCGGATAAAATTGGCTTCACATGTAAGTATCAGCCGATCACCGATCTCCCAAAATCAAGACGATCTGCGCCTGAATCGTTGCGCCTGAACTTCAGATGGCATTAGATTTAACTTCTAACATGACATTTCCAACCTTCAAGCAGAAATGAAGATTTTCCTCTCACTGCTAATGAAATTGATCTTCGTATCGGCTGTCAGAAGACATAGTGAACTAAATGCTGAAAAACATGAAGTCACGAACAAGGCCCAACTTTTAAGTTAATGTCTCACTTTCCCCCTCTGGGAGAAAGATTAAAACATGGTGGGAATCAAAGAGGATCAGATATTAATTTTGATCTATAAAATATGAGTCAAGCTTTTGAGCCACGATCAACATAATTCAACTTAAGCACATTTTTGATCATCTGGTGATAAACATCCGTCGTATAGCGACCGATTATCTCTGATGATTCAGAAAAAAAAAGAAAAACAGCAGCTTTTAAAGAACCTGTTCAGAGCATCATCTGAGCTCTTCTAGGAAAACTTCATGTCTTCATATACAGAGATGTAGACAGTAACAGATTATTAAATCTTGAACATATTACAAAAAACGACACGGTGCTCCAGAGCGAGGATGGATGGAGGGAAGAAGGAAGAAGTGGGTGAGAGAAAAACAGAAGGAAGGAAACAAGAACTAATGAATCCCAGAACTGCAGCTTCTGCCAGCAGCAGCAACAGCTGCACAGTTCCTCCGATTTAAAGAGCAAAACAAACAAGCAGCTAAAATAAATGAGTAAACACTCGTTGTGAGTCTGCTGGGGTTTGTAAATGTGTGTGTGTGTGTGTGTGCCGCGCTCGCACGTCTTCAAGCGTCTCATTGTACTCGCGCGCATTCAGACCCTCCATCATCGCCTCGCTGCGTGTAAACATACGGGGACATCGTCGAGTTTTGCTTCAGGTTTCTGCATCCTGCAGTTGCAGCTTCATTGAATGTTTGCGGGTCTCTGGAGCTGAAAGTGAGTTTCTCCACTACGATCTGGCATCGTTCTCACATCAAACAGAGCCCACGCTGGGGTGGCCTAGATACTGCAGCTCCGTCAACACGCAGCCCCTCACTTTGCATGGTAATGTTTGCAGCCAGCCTGGCTCAGTTTGTTTTTTTTATTTCAGCTGGCACAGTTGGGGATTTTCTGGCATTACTTTTCTTGGACCGTTTGTTATTGTTCAGAGCATTTCCAAACTATTTTCTTACAAGTGCAGAAACAAAATAGTGATTAAGGAGTACAGCTTGAAGGTTTTTCCTTTGTCTCCGTGTATCGCACCGTAAATCTGGCTGTGTTTGTTGAAAAAAGACCAAAAAAAATCAAACTATGAAAATCTGTGTTGCCTGATTTCAAAGCAGGGACATTTCAGATTGTATTACGAAACAAAAGAAGAATGCAGAAACTGTTTTTTGTAGCTAATTTTTTATTATTATTTTAAGATGGTTTTATTTATCTTAAAGTTTCAGGATGTAACATTTATAAAATGTATTTTTTACATATTCAAACTTGTCACTATGTCATGGCTGTCAAAATAATCTGTGAAAAAAACCCAAAGTCCTCTGACTTTGCCTTAATGCCTGGAAGGATGTTTATATTCTTTTTTTTATCATTGTTTCACATAATTTCTTTTAAATGCATAAATTATTTTTGTATCTTTTTATGTAAATTAGTTTTTGAATGCATTCTATTTTGAACATCATTTTAAAGATGCAACTCAAACAAAACTCACATAGTGTCTTCTTTAATCATGAAATACACAGCTCCCTGTCAGAAACAACCAATCAGAGCCTGGAGGAGGGCCTTAGTGCTGTCAATCAATGTGTATGCGCCGCTTACACCCTTCCTGTGTTCAGCTTGTATTGTTCAAATTTAAGACTTTTGCAGCTGAGCTAATGGTGGAGAAGCAACCTAATGTAGATTTCTGGATTGTCTGCAGGCTTCGCTGCAGCGCAGCAGAGAGGAAGGGGGCGGGGCCTGTAAGACCTGCTTGTTCACATTTTCAGACCAAGCTAACGGTTTTCTCAGAACCCTCTGATGGAGCTTTAAGAGACACAAAACTTGTTCAGAGGACCAAACACCATCACTCAGAGATCTAAAAATGGCCCCCGGTCCGCATTTTGGACACTCCTGTCTTAGAAAATTGATTGTTAATCAGATCAAGTCAACCACTAATGCTTTATGAATAATAACTGATCAAAAAACTAAACAACTAACCAAGTATTTTTGGTCTACTTTCTATATATTAATATAATGCTTTGGTAGTTGTTGGTATTTTGCATTTTTTACCATAAATTTTACGGATTTGTTTTTACAGTGTAGTGTGAATATCTTAGTACACTTGAAATAACTTTTCAGCAATTATATGAGCTTGTTTTAAGTAAATAATTCATTAATATTGCTGAAAAATAGGTTATTTCACTTATATTAAGACATTTCCCCATGTTATGAATGAAATATTTTGCCAGTGGACACTGTCATTTTTCTAAATCAATATTAAAACCGTTTTTCTTGTTAAAAAGTTACTCGGCTGGAACCTCTCCGCCTCTCACACACAGGTGGATTCACGCGACTGTCCTGCATACATCTTGGGAGTGAGTTATTTGCACTAGAAGCTAGAGAAATAATTTGAGTTTTAGTGTTTTTGCATTGTGCAGCATGTTTTTCTCCACCAACACCCTGAATAAATTTGCATAAATGCTCTAAACCTTTAAAGACACATCAGGTTCTGCACGTTTTCCAACCTGTTGCTAAACTTGCCTGACAGTTGAACAGAACGTCCTAAAGTCTCCCCTGCTTCTCCGTAAATGTTCGATCAAACAGACAGCTCCATACCGGCTCCTTTTCAAAGCCGGTTTTAAATCGTCATTCAGCTGCTAACCTTCATTTCAGCTCCCCCAGCGCAGCCTGCAAGCCGCCCGCTGCTCGGCTGAAGCCTCTCTGCCTCACACACAGGTGCGTTCACGCGACAGTCCTGTCAATCACGCGCAGAGCGACGGCGAGGCGACTGATGCTTCCCTCCTCCGCGGAGTTGTAATTGAAATATGCAAATAGGACGATAAAAGGCGTTTCAGTCAGATGTTGAACACCTTCAGCACTGGAGGGTTATTGTCAGATAAGGACGCTTCATATTTAAAGTTTGTCTGACATGAGACAAAGCGAAGGCGAGTAGAGAAACGGATCTGCCTTCTGGAGGAGAACAGATTCTCAGAAACATAACCATGAATTATTCTGACCTTCCTCTCATGCAGTTTGGCTAAACTGTTTATCTAAACAGTTTTCTTGAAAAATGGTAAACTGCATGTTTCTGTTTGGTTTTTAAATAAACTCAAAGACGAGCAAAGGAGCGATAAACAGACACACTAAGGATGCAACACTCTCAACTTTCTTTAAAAAATAAGAAACTTAGAATTTTTTTTTAAAAAGAGCAAATCCAATATTTATTTGGTTTTAAAACCAATAAACTCCATCTTAAAGTCACCAAGCCGTCCAAGTCAGAATTTGAAGAATAAAAGAGTCATTCATAAATATTTAACACAGCATTTAATCTACAGAGTAAGGCCATTACATCTTAAATATTTATTACTATCCTAATTATGGGGGATGTATGGAGTAGGAGAGACATTCATTTGCTTTAGAAGGAGGAAATATCCAAACTTTAGACACATTCAGGCATTTTAACAAGATATAACATGAAAAAAGTCCTTGTAAGTGATATGTGTGGCTCCAGCTGCCTAATGAAAACTTTCATAATTTAAAAATCAATTAGGAATTTGTTAAATAAAGACATATTCACATGTATTTTCATAGACTATAACAACATGTATTAGTAGTAGCAGCCATTATTTCAATGCTACCAACTGAAAAACTCAACATTCATCATTCCTGCCTGTTTTCTGTAAGCAAAACAAGTAATCAGTATAAAATGATCAGTTCCTTAACAGACAGGTCTGCAGCTCCAGTAACTTTTGGATGCATTTCTGCTCCAACACCTGAATCAAAAGGCTTCATCACCTCCCTGGCACTGGAGCAGGTTTTCCACAGGATCTGTGTGTTAAAAGTGAAAACTGCACCAAAGAAAATCCACCACGTTTTCTGGAAATCCTCCGTGACGTCCAGGTGAACTTATTACCACAGTAACACAGTGATGCCTCACTGCATCGGGGCGCCCATCATGCTGACAGGCCCACCAAAAGCCAGAAGGTCCAAGGCTGCGCAGCGTCTATTACTTCTGAATGTAATAAAAAGCAAACAAATAAATGTGCCGCAGGCTGTTGTCAGAGCTGCTGTTTTCTCCCGTCAGACAAATGGAGAAAAGCTGCTTCCATGTGCAAAGCCGGTGTGTGCCCTTCATAACGCACACTGATCCCAACATGCAGGTAAACCCTGAATGACGGCGCTTTGAAGAAAGAGGA
Source organism: Poecilia latipinna (assembly GCF_001443285.1). Lineage (NCBI taxonomy): Eukaryota > Metazoa > Chordata > Actinopteri > Cyprinodontiformes > Poeciliidae > Poecilia > Poecilia latipinna. Next base: position 90,599 of record NW_015114697.1, on the reverse strand, counting down.
GGGAAAAACTGGTGCAAATCTGGTCCAGACCCCCAAAAAACATGTAAACGAGTTCAGGGTGTCTGCAAATGTTGCCAGGTTCTATAAAATCCCCCCAAAAAGAGCCGCGCTGCTTCAACCCTTCAGGATATGAATAAATAAAACGAGTCCTGCTGTGCCGTCATTTAAAGCCAGTGGCATTATAAAAACGTATCTCAGGTATAATAAAGCATGTGGCAGCCATTTAAATAATTGAGCTCTTGTCCTGCTGCCTAAAAGTGTCAGACTCTCCGTTACGACCTACCTCTTTATGTGGCTGCTCCATTTCAGCAGCAGCTCAGTCCAGTGATCTCCTTTATTTACTGTCCAAGAACGAACGTTTTGGAGAAGTCCGTATAGATTTTAGTTTTGCAAAGCGCCGTTAATTTGACTGCTATCTGCTGTTTTTCACTGGTAATAAATAATTCATCCGTCCATCAGCCTGTTAAGTAGCTGATTAAAACCTCGTTTTTATTAATCTTCCACATTGTGAGTCGCTCATTTAATAACTTCACTAATGACTTAGTTATACTCATTTATACACTTACTTACTTTCTTAATAACACGGTAAATTACATATTTACTACAGTAAACATATTTACAATTCAACTCAGTAATGTTTACTTAATTATTTATATTGTAGCTGCTTATTTCTACATTTATTGTTTGTTACATAGTTATTTACTTAGTATTTATTGGTTGTTTACGTAGTTACTTACCCAGAAATCACTTAAGATACAGATTTTTACTTAATAATAATTGACATATGAATGTGCCTATTTACTTAATTTCAATTATCTATTATCTACATAGAAACTTTTGACTTATTATTAATATTTATTTGCATAATGACTTAAATATATTCTTATTAACGTGGTTGTACTTATTTTGACTTCATACCTGCTCATCCTCCTGCTTATGTGCCACTTACCTATTCAATTACACAGTAATATGTATTTATCTACCGATTTATAGAGTTTTAACACGCTTATTATCAGTAATTAGCTGAATTATTTGCTTATTTTTACTTTATTATTTTATAGATACTAATTTTCTTGTTTACTTGCAACAGGGAGCAGCTAAGTCCTGCCTACAGCGCTCTGACTCTTCCAAGATAATAAAATATTAAAATGATATGAGTTATGATAACATAACAATAACATATTTTTACATTTTAATTGGATTTAAAAACTATTTAGTCACTAAAATAAATATTATTAACTCAATGAGGTCACTTAACTCTCCGCAAATATGTTAGACTTGTTTACTTACACACTTATTCCTGTTTTATTATCTATTATTTGATTGATATTTACTTATTTGTCTGCCTGCCAATTAACTTGGTGATTAATCTATATGTTTTTAGCATCCATCCATTCAAAACTCCTGTTTTGTTGTTAAGTGGTAATGTAATGGAGACTCACTGTTATTCTCCAAACCCTCTGAACTCTCTAACTGTGATGTCAGCAAAGTGTGTGACGGTTTAAACATGACACGTCTGAGCGGAGGCTGAGATTGAGCCAATTACTCTTTGTTTTGGGAGATGGTGGCCCATAAATCTGGAACAAGCTAACGGACTCTGCCCATTAGCAAAAACAAAAAACACTGTCTTTGAACTTTCACATTTCCAAATCAATAAAACATGTGCAGGAAGAGTCGCCGAATCAATACGAACACAGATGGCATGAAAATAATACCCAGAAATGTTTCCGCAAGGCTGAGCGGATCAGATCAGATCAAACACAATATCTGACGTCGCTAAGAAAACTGGAGAGCGGAGAGGCGTCTACAAGTTACCAAAAAACCTGCTTTACTCAGAGAGAGAAAATGTTCATTTGGTTCATAGAAAGAGAAAAGCTGAGATGTTGTCTGGAATACAAAATAAGCCCAATAATCCACTTAATTTTCACATAAAGGCTTATTGCTCAGGATGCATGAAGATGGCCGGCAGCCGGAGCCGTCAGTCGCCTGGGCCGAGCCGAGTCGCTGCGCAGACAGAGCCTGTCGGGTTCCTCAGGTCTGACTGAGGCGCCAAGGCCAGAAACCACAGAGCAGAAGCAGCTTCACGCTTTTCTACACGCTAACAGTTCGATCTCCTGTAATCCTGAGGCTCCTGGTGGAAGACGGGTCGTTGTTTTACTTTGGTTTATTAGACGCTCTCACTCGGTTTTTACAGATCCACGACGACCTGAAGCTGCTCAGCTGAACCATCAGAGGCTGTTTTATAAAATGTTACACAGACATTTTGTGCTGCATTAGAATAATTACACTGCTCCATTTCTCACAGTCATGAGTTCAGGAAATGAGGCTCTACAGTACACGTGTCAAACTCAAGGCCCGCAGGCCACATGTGGCCCGC
>NW_015114697.1:44685-82034 GCF_001443285.1 Poecilia latipinna | reverse complement strand
TGAAATTGAGTTTGACACCCCTGCTCTACAGCATCAAAAGTGGTGTTTTAATGAAGATTTTATTTTTTTATAGGTTTTATTAGTCAAATGTTTGATAAGTGTTCACAAAAGTTCAGATTTTTACTTTCAATGAATTCTTCAGTGTAAAACATTTGTATTTTGTCATTTCAGAGGCTGTTTTTTATATCTAAATGCTGATTTTTTAATTTTCTTTCAAATTTCCATATATTTTATCTTATTTCCCAGCTTATTTACTTAATTCATACCTAATTTAATTAAGTATATTTACATTTATCAAACATCTACTTATCCTCTTAACTTACTGACAGACTAAGTTACTTATTTACATAGTTACTGTAGTAACTTTTTTGGTTATATGTGATAAAACGTATTTGCTGAAGTACTGGTGTACTGCCTTATGTACTTATCTATTTATTTCAATACATAATTAACTGTTCACTTCTCTATTTATCTGCAGTAAAGCCCACAATTATTCATATTCCTGGTAGAATTTGGTATGAAGAGGAAATTTAATTTAACCAAAATGTTTCTTGTGACTAGAAGTAATATCAATGTTATAAGACATGGAATAAGAAAGTATAAAATATAGAACAAGAAATGTTGAACATTTTCTGTCAAATAAAAACAGAAAATAACTTTTTACCCGTTAGAAACTCTTTGTACATTTTCTTATGTCTTCTGAGAGCTTCTTTCCTTATTTCCAAATAGGAAACAACTTCTTGGTTTAATCAACATAATTTAAAGTTTAAGAATCGGCTGCAGACGGCATCTTGAAAATAAGCATCGATCTGGTCTGAAGGGTCGAAACGTGAAATGTGAGCGGATCCCTCGGCTTCAGTAAAACCACTAGAACTGCTCTGACTCTGCTGGTGCCGACGAAGCACGAAGCTTCAGCTTCTGTTCTCTTCAAACTTTCATTATTCGAGTCATTTTAAATCAACACAAACCCAACTAACCGAGTCGCGAAGTCTTTTGGTTTAGCAGACCATAAAAGACCTAAATGAACAAAATGCACTTGTGGATTCCACTCAGCTCCGCTCCAGGTCTCCACAATTATTTACACTTCAGCACAGAGCAAAAGGGGATTAAATCTCTTTACAAAGTCACATTTTGGCTGAATCCATTTTCTTTTTGACTTCACATTAAGCAATGCCAACAGAGACTGGCAGTGACGTTTGCTCCTTGCTGGACCAGCAGATGGAGGAAGATTGTAAATAATCATAATCCTTCCTGCTGGCAGGGAAGCCACTCGACTTCAGACGTGTCCGCTGTGAGCCGGTTATTTCCTCGAGCGAGGACGCTCGTTTCATCCCGGGTTGGGCCAAGTTCTCCTCAAAACACGGAAAGAAAAACAAACCTCTTTTCTATTTTTTTAGCTCGCTTCCTCACAACCTTGCCTGCTTTCTTCCTCCCGAGAAAAAAGAAAACATCTGTCTTCAAGGCGAGCCACGGTCTATCACCTACCCACAGCATGCGCCTATTAGACTTATCTTAGCCAGAGTTGCTCCTAATTTGGCAGCCTGAGAGCAATGGGTAGAGTGTTTTGAAAGTTATCAGAGCGAGGCCAGCTCTGTATTTGGCAGGCAGAAGGGCAGCGCCACCAGTGTCTGTCGGCCAGGTTGATTAATAAGCAGCAGCAAAGTGGCTGTGCTAACAGACCGGCCGGCCTGGAAGCTTCCAGGGCTGTGAATGAATGACACATTAACTCAGAGTTACACAGAAAATGTGTTGACGCTTTCCCGCGCTCGTCCCTCACGCACGCACACACACACACACACACACACACACGCCGGCCCGCCTCCTCTTCGTCAAACTGTTTCAGCTGCTAGATATTTGAATGGCAGCTGTTTAGTCGTACGCAGACATGACAGAGGAGGGAGGGGTCCGCCAAGCGTGGCACAAAAAAAAAAAAAAAAAAAAAAAGAAACGGAGACAGGGGGGGAGGGAATTAAGCTGTTAAATGTGTAATTTAATGACATTGATTTCGTTTATCTGCTCTTTGCTTACATGAGGCGGTCCTGGCAGCAGCCGGAGCGACGCCACGTGGGACAAAATGATGCATTTCAATGCCTCGTTCAAGCGAAGGAAAATAAATTACAGGGGAGATTTTACATGTTGGTAGATGACTGGCAGCTGCAGAGGAGCAGAGCGATAATAATGATAAGCCCAGAAATTACGTCCCGACCGCTGCTTCCTCATTAATGCTGTTGTTCTGTCCATTTATGCACAGTAATGGTAAATCGGCAAAATGTCAGTAAGTAAAAAAAAATAATTAAAAAAAGAAACGGTCCAACATGCAGTTGAGAAACAGGAGGAAGTTTCATGTGGAGTTTTCTAGATGAAACTAAAGTAATAATGAACATTTTGCAGGAGATAATGGTTCAGTTAAAGGAGGTTTTTACTCTCAAAAAATGTGTTTAAAATGTGGTTCGGAGAAATGGATTTAAAGAGAAAGCGCGCAGCTCTGTGATTGGTTCCACCAAGGTTTTAATTGATGCTTTACAAACCTCAGATGTTAAAGACGACAGAACTGAACCTCCAGTGAACTTGTCAAAAATATAAATCATGGCGTCTCTTTCCAAAACTCTGGTTTTCACATTTTCTTTCTTCTCATAAGCAGCAGGTTCAGCAAACCGATGGCATTTTTCCTTTTCCCATTTGTGACTTAGATGTCACAGTAGGAGTCCCTCAAGGTTTTGTTTCAGGCCCATCACTTTTCACAGCTTGTAAGAATATTTTATGATGAACCTCTCCAGCATTATGCTGATGATATTGTTTATTTTTATGTGAGCAACGTCACCCTGGCACTGCATTAGACATTTAGTCACACTTATTTCACTTCAAACTGATACTAATCAATGTAAAACATGCAGGAATTATGATCCTTCATGTCAGGATTTTTTTTCCAAAGTGTTTTTGACTTTCTCAAGATATAAGAAAAGGTGTAAAAAAATTTTCTTGGATTTTTTTCTAGGTGATCAGTAGTAATTTTATCCAAATATAAAACTATTTGGAAAATACATCAGTAGTGTTTACTTAATGCTACCTGTAAGTGTTCCTGGATTTTCCTGTTACTTTTCCGTCTGTCTGCCATATTGGATTTAACAAAACATTTCTTGCACTTGCAGTGGATGGCCAGCAGTTGGCAGTATATTCAGTGGTCTGTGTGCATTTATAACATAAAAATCCACAAGAAAATGTCTTTTAAATCCTGTCCACTGCAGTGTTGTTTCAACCCTAAAAAGAAAAACTCTCCTACTTCATCTCTTCTAGTTTTTATTTTTATTTGGATCTGCTCCGTTTCCTCAAGCTCCCAGTCGGTGATGTCAGGTTCTGCTGATCCAGGTTCTGGTTCTGCTGGGGGTTTCTTCCTGTTAAAGGTTTTTCCTGTTGCTACAAGCCTGTCAGTACGAGGGATCGATGAAAAGTCAACGACTCAACACAAACGATTGTCTTCTGTCGCTTCCTGGTCGTCCAGGAGGAGTGAAAGCTGTAAATCGTGACTCCATGCAACCTGCCGAGTTTCTTTAAATATAAATGTATTAAACTAATTAAATGATGAAGTGAGCGTATGTGTGATTTAATTAAATCAACTGTAAAGTGCTTCAGGATGACTTTTATTGTGCATTGAGGTTATATATAAACTGAATCCGCAAAGTATTTTAATTAAATCTCTTGGTTTGAAACATCTTTGCATTTTAATTTATATAAATCTTTTGAGTCTCACATTGAGACGCCTCTCCTCTGCTGCATTTTTATTAAACTGCAGGAAGAATCACAGAAGGTTGTTCCTGTTTTTAACTCCTTATTTCCAGCCTTCGTTTGATATTCTTTGGTAATTTGCTGAATACATTATATTGGATATGACTTTTTAAACATTGTTGCTTTCTAGTTTGTTTGTTTGTTTAACCAAATCCCGACTGGAAACGAGGCACCGTGCTACAGAGACTTACCTGTATGAATAATCAAACTAAAATACATAAATTAACAAACTGTCTTTTTTGTTTTCTCTGGCAGTTTTGGAGCAGTAGGCTCTTCCCTGCTGAGCAGCCAATGCTGCATCGATACAGGATTCGTTTTCCTGCTGCATAGATTCCTTTGAACCGATTTCCATTTCAGCATACCGCCGTTGTTCTGGGATTGATTTGCACTTTTGAACCGAGGCGCGTTCACGTTTAGGAAATGGATCATGTTCTGAACAACATGATCCCAGTTCGACACACAGACGCCGTTAGGAATATATTTGTGTTGCTGGAACAAAATGCAGCACATGAACCGTTTCTAAGGTCCAGGTAGTTTTTAGATGCGACTTTTAAACAATGCAAAACTTTAAGTTATAGATTTACGCTAGACCTTTAAATTATAAAAGAATAACATGATAGAAATGTCAATTCCAAAGCAGAAGGAAAAGTAAATTGTGTTCAAGAATTTCAAAATTCAAATTCAAAGATGCTTTTAGATCATTAATTCAAAATTCTTCAACTAGTTATTGGAGATGGTGACGGCATCAGCAGTCCACTCATCTATCGAAGCAAGTTCAGGGTATCTGCTGGTGTTTGCAAGTTTAATACTTTTTAAGACCTTTAATGCAACTTGAATGAAATTCAAACCTGGAAAAACTGTAACTATAAGGAATGATTCCTGCTGGCTCATTCTGACTGGCAACAGTGAGAAAAACAAACAATGTCCAGAAATCTGGGTGTAGTGACGGACTCTGACCTGAACAATCAGAGCCACATAAAGACGGTTACAAAGTCGGCCTTTTACCACCTGGAGAGCATTTCCAGGATTAGAGGATTAATAATCGAGAGAAACTCATCCATGCATTTATCTTCAGTCGCACTGATTATTGTAACAGTGTCTCCTCCATCTGCAGCTGATCCAGAACGCTGCTGCTGGAGTTCTGACTAAAACCAGGAAGACAAAACACATAACCCGTTCTAAAGTCCCTACACTGGAGCCCTGTAGCTCAGATAACAGACTTAATATATTACATCCTCTCACTGATGCTCCTCATCCTCTCACTGATGCTCCCAGCGCCTCACAGTGGAAACTCACTCAGCTTCCTGTATCTGGGGTCTCGTTCTTTCAGCCTCTATCTAAATGTCATGGTCATCGCTGAGGGTTGATACGGAAACGGATCTCTTCCTTTCGGCTCGTTCTCCGCACCAGACCAGAGCTCACCCTCATTTCTGCGGACAAAGGCCTAATCCCTCCATTCACCTCTGGCTCCAGTCCACCATCCACCATCACCTGTGAAACGTCATCAAGTTCCTCAAACTCCTCCACATTTTGTCCGTCTCCTTTTGACCCGCAAAATACTCAGGCATTTCCTCAGTTCATTCCTAAATGAGAAACATTTTGTGACTCAGTAATAAGCCTGACACAATAAGTTCATTATTTACTTGATAAATTAAAATGAGCTGAATAATTTCCAATTTCTTTTCCACCACAAACTGGATGACAAAAGACTCCAGTCTGGTGTTTTGGTCTCAACCAACCTCTGGTTAATTTTATTTGTTGTTTCTGTTCTTTTATTTGCTCATTTTTGATATTTAAAACGTCTTCCGGTTAGTTATGTAAAGTTTACTAATCTTTGAGAATCTATTCTTGCATTATTATGCTATTACTATTATGTTACTTGAAAATAGCTGCAAAATAACCATTGTATCGTCCAGAATTTGTTATTGTTGACAGTAATTATTTCATGCACCTATCTGAGTGGAGCAGACGACGCTCTCCTGTCACGTATTTCTAATATTTGATCCAGTTTCTGCTCACCCACTGGTTGTTTTTTACTTCTCACCTCCCACTGACACGGCCCTCTGTGTGCGGCCATGTTTGTGAATCGGTGGCAGCATTACCATAAGCTACAGGTGTAACAGTGGTGGGTCTCTGTTGAAGCGTTTGCTCGGAGAATAAAGGGAGAACGCCGTGGGAAGGTGGGCTCAGGCGCCGCAGGGGGGCGAAAACACACACAGATGTGAAATAATGCCACACACACACCTTCGTATGTTTTTTTTTTTTTGTCATTTGTGTTTGGGCCGGCAGCGCGAATACGAGACGAAACCCGATCCGGTTTGCTCGGTCCACCCTCTGACCTTGAGTGGACGCCGCGGGGAGCGTTTGACATTAGCTTCCTCGGCTGCCGCAGCGGAGCCGCATCAACTCATCCCGGTGTGTGGTCAAGCACACGGTTGCCTGGAAACTGGCCACAGGTAGAGGAGGAAGACGAGGACGACTGCGTGGCCCGTCGGCCTTTTCCCTGCTCCTCCTGAGTCGTCCTCGTCTTCAGGAGCCTCGTGCGTCTCACAGTCAGACTCGTTATTTATGTCAGAGGCTCAGATGTTTTTCTGTGTCTGCCGCCTCGTCCATCAGGAAGCTGCTGGGGACGCCGTTACTGTCGAGGAAACGAGGTACAAATACGCTGCTTTTCACGGGTTTTAATGTAAATCAGTACATTAAAAGCTTTACTGTAAATGGATGGAAAACTACAAGCTCAACAGGTTTTCAATGAGACTTTTCAAGCTTTTCGAAGACGGCATACAGAGTTCTTAAACAATTCAAACGTATCTAAAATAAGGGTTTTATCGACCTACTGGGCTTTTCAATGCGCTTTATTTAATGTCTGACACTTCAGTAAAAGTTTCTAACAGAAAATTAATCTCCCACTGATTTTTAAAAATATCTAACCTTTAATTTGAGAATATTATGTGGGGCTTTTAACAGAATCGCATGTAGCAAAGTTTGTTCTGGGTGTCAAAAAAAGTGGAACTCATCAAATTTCATCAAAAGCAGAAAGTTATGTTAATTTGCTTTGTAAATAAATTGCACACCAAGCAGAAAAGCTGGTTACAAACAAACCACTGAGTTGATTCGGCTGGAGAATAAAGTTTGTTGATTTATGTTTAATAAATGCAAAACAATCTGGGTTTACCCAAACTGAGGCACTTTTGAAGCCTGAGGAACGCTGCATTAAGATTCAGGCGGTTTCAGGATTTTCCAGCACCTGTATGAACCCCGAGACTTAAAAACCTTTTTTTTTTCTTTCCTTTCACCGGTTTAGGCAGCACTTTTTATCTCTCCTCCTTTCTGTTTCTGCTCTTTTTTTATTCATCGTCTTAGCTTCTTTTTTCCCCCTCTCTCTTTCAAACACCAGCACAATCCTCTCCAACTCGTTTCATGCTCTACTTCCTCTCTTCTCTCCACTTTCAAAGCCCAGATAGCCTGTGACTGCCGCGCTTTGCAGGAAAACAGCCAAAACTGCATCCAGCTCCAAGATCAGAGCACAGCTAAATCAGATCTGTAAAGAGAAATGGCTGCTGCATGTAGTTCCTGGGCTTGTTTGGGGCATTTCTGCCCACTGGGTTCTGCTGCAACTGGTTTATGCTAAACTTTAAATTAAATCTTCTGGGATTACCGATAAATGAATCCAAGTAGAATAAAACAAACATTTCTTCTTTCCTGTTTACGTTTTCCTCTGCATCTCGCAGATTTCATGCTCTGGATACCCAGGATGGGTTTTTGCACTTTGTCACATCTTTTATACATACAAACATAAATGCAGCTCTGGACAAACTTAATAGACCACCGCACTGAATCCCACTGAAAACCTCATAGTTATTCCACCAAATGTTGATTTCTGAACTCCTCCTGAGTTAAAACATTATTATTGTTGTTTCTAAATTAAAATGAACTTGTTTTCTTTGATTATTTGAGGTCGGAAACCACTGCAGCTTTTTCGTTTTTTTTTCATCATTTCTCAGTTTCTGCAAATAAAAACTAAATTTTTGCTTGAAATTTCAGAGACATGCTGTCAGTAGTTCATAGAACTAAATGGGTTAGCCCCCCCTTATCTTCGGGACCTTTTACATTTCCGGTCTGTGTCCAGAACTTTACGATCAAATAATCAGTTATTACTGACGGCTCCTCGGACTCGACTTACGAGGAAAGGAGATCGAGCTTTTTCTGTTGCTGCTCCTGTTTTATGGAATAACTTACCTTTCCAGATTAGATCTGCCCACAGCCTGGATCATTTTAAATCGCTTCTTAAAACTCATTTTTACTCTTTGGCATTTAATTGATGTATTGTTTTTACTCTGTTTTGTCATTTGTGTTGTCGTTCTTGTACAGCACTTTGGTGCAGTTTTATACCTGTTTTAAAGTGCTATATAAATAAATTTGACATTGACACAGAATAGAAGAACAATGTTCATTTTACTCAAACTTATACCTATAAAGAGTAAAATCAGACAAAGTGATCATTTTAAGAGGTCTCTAGATTTTTTCCAGAGGTTTTTATATATTATATAAAACCAGCGGTCCAGACAGAGAGAAGGAAGAACAAAACTGAAACTAGAAATAATGAGCATTTAGAAAAATCCTATCTAGTTCCTGTATGTAATATAACAAATTTAGTAGAGATGATTTATAAACTCTTTTAAGTGATCCATGTATGTCTGTATTTACCTGCCTCTCACTGATAATTGATTTATTATTATTATTGTCATTATTATCACATGACTGTTGTTAATTGCTCTACAAACTGATAGTCTTTCAGACCTCTGTTATTGCTCACACACACCGTTAATAATATTTATTCACTAATGCACAATATTTTCTTAATTTTTTCTGTCTGTTCTTTATATATATATGTTTTTTCACTAATGTAATGTAACTGCACCGCGCGTCTTGTACTCTGATGTAAAATAAATTTCTATGCTATTAAAAAAGAATAGAGGAAACACATTTAGAAAAGCAAAATAAAGTGATGTACTGACACTGCGGCGAACAGAGTGAATAGGAATCACAGACATTAACCAGCAGCCTCGGTCGGAGCTGTTGCTGTTTGTGCTTTTGGTCGGCGCGGCGACGGAGACTCGGCCGCTCCCCGAGGCTGGAAGTCAATCTACGCTCCTCCTCCACCAACCAAGATGGATGGCCGGCGGTGTCGGCTAATCACGTGCTCCACTGGCCAGGACACAAACACCTGAGGCCATGGAGGCATGTGCCTGTCACATCAGCTCTGCAGAACATCCCTGAGGAAACCTGGGAAACATTCTGCAGAGCAAAACCTTTTACCCCGAGGCTCTGGAGCTCATTGTGCAGCCAGATCCATGACTCTGTGAGGCCAATAATGAACAACAAATGCTGTCTTTGACACAAGTGATGGAAGCTGCACCGCGAGATGCTTTACTCAACTAAAGGCACTGAGGTCACAGAGGCTGTGCAGCTAGTTTTTCAGCTGCAAAGCCTCTATCAAATTGCACAAATTGAAATTACGAAAATAATGGCCACTTTGGAAAAAACTCATGTTTTAGATGGAAAAGTTTTTGTGTTGTGAATTTTATCTGAATATGTGTCTGAAAAATCTGAATAAATTTGTGTAAGATGGCATTGCTGGAGCATTATTTACTTAATCTTTAGAAATCCAAGATGGAGACTCAAAAATATGGCGAAGAAGTTCACTGTCTGAGATCTTTTTACTGCGGTGACAGACGTTTATTAGAGGTTGTTTAATAATCTCTGGGGGAATTCACAGGGAGTTTTTAACTATAATTCATTGTTCTTCTGCTATGACAGCATAAATACATATAAATTCTGACTTTACAAGTATAATTTCAGCTGAATAGAGCCAGATATTTCTTTAAAGTATTTGTACATTTAGAGTTTGTTAGTTAGCAAACAGAGCATCGTTCCTTACTGTATTAATAAACCGATGCAGCTGTTTTTCATTGGGTCAAATGAAGCAAAGCTGCTGTTGTCACGGTGACAGAAGAAACAGACTCTGTTTCTCTAACAAACACCAGATTCAGTTATGAGGTCCAGCCAAACCGACTACACCGAGTTTTAAAAGTGTTTTTCTGCGTCGTTCTCTGAGATGTTTCTGTATCTTGTCTGCAGAGTATGAAAGTCATAAATCTCAGCCAGAGGCAGTTAGTTTTTTCTGCAGGAGCTCCTGTGCTGCCCAAAGTGGATTATTGCAGCACCAGATGTTCTCCTTAAGTACGTCGCCAAGAGACACATTTGCATGATTGTCTAGTGATTGGTTTGGAAAATTTGGAATTAGCATCGGCTTTCCACTTTGTCATTTTTGACCCATCAGCTGACAGCCTTAATGGGCTTTTAAAGTACAAGAGCTTTAAAAAGCAGGAGAAAAAATTATTTTAATTCTCTTTTGAAGAAAGTTTAGACAACGGACTAAAAAAGAAATAAACGTCTCTAGGTCTGAATTATGATCCTCACTTTTAACCTGATGCACATTGGAACCAACATCCCAGCAGGACGTCGACTGACCCAGAGGGAAATTCAAGTTTCTTCTTCAGGTTTAGTCCCTCTGAGCTGCAGGTGTAAAGGCTCAACCAGCAGGTTGCCAGTCAGTTTTCTCCAAGGATCTGGCAACACAGTCTGTGTAATCTGGGAGATATTTACCGTTTAGGTTGTTTCTCTTTCTTCCAGATGTTCAGATCGATCGATAGGTGAGTCTGATCCGCCTTCACCTAAAGCCAAGGGAGAATCTAACCAGAGCCAATCAACAAATCATACAGGAACCCAAACCACTTCAGGCTCAAAGTCCTTGAAAATCCTTGAATTTCACTTAGGTGTTTTCAAGGTTTGAAAAGCATTTTGTTTCTGGATAAAGTTCTTAAAGCGTTTGATATTCAAACTGTTTTTTCATAAATGCAATCTAATGTTTGATTAAAAGCCTAAATTTGGAAAACATGATAAAAATAATTTCTATTTGTTAAATTAAAAACAAAAAAAAACATAGTGAGCATGTTTTTTTAAATCTTATTTTAGAATATTTGTTATTCCTAAAGACTCAATCTCTGTAATTGAAATAAAAGGTTGTCTTACGTTTTATACGTTAAACGTTTATAAAATTGGGGGATTTTTTTGCTGAATTTGTGTTTTTTTAAAGTTGCGCCTCCTTTAAATCTACTAGGTTAATTCTGATCTGTCAAGTCTGATATTTTGTGTGTTTCTCTGCAGAGGCTCATCCCATGCGAGTCTCTGCAGCCCGAAACAGGAACTCCAGAAGAATTAAATTTTCAGACAAATGCGCCCGCGGTTCCACAAACACTCTTCAAACTCAAACTCTTATCTTTTTCCCTCGCAATCTCAGAAAAATATTAGGCTTATAAGTGATTTATCAGTGCAGAGTGCTTTCAGGAGAAGCTCATCCACTTCGCCTTTCCCCACTTGTTCGTCTTCCTCCCATCCATGTCCATCCGTCCCTCATTCCAGCCTGTCAGAACTTGAAGTTATTAGTCCACTAATTGCCTCTCAGAAACCTTAATTTACCCCCAGAATCCAATCGCTCTCTGATTGTAATGGGACAATTACGATAGGCCGAATTAAAGAGAGAATATGGGAGTGAGGGGCAGAAAATATGTGAGGAGAAATACTGGATGGTGAAGGAAACAGATCAGAGTTTTATCTTTGATTTACTGCTAGATGTGCATCTGTTACGCATTACTGAGGAAACAGCGAGAGCGAACGCAAGCAGATTGATTGAGGTTATCTAATCGCAACTTGTAATTAAAGAGAATTTATTCACTCAAAGTTGTTAAAAGTGGCCATTGGCACAGTTTATTCTCACTAACACACACCCGACATGCGCTATCTGATGGTTTCGGGTTCACACACACGCACACCTGAAGGTATGGATTTCGCATGAAGTAATGCAAATTTGTTATCAGACAATTATTCAAATCATGGTGTGTGCGTGTTTGCGTGGGAGAGACAGAGATTGCAGAAATGATAGCAACAGAGTGTGTTTCGACGGCGGCGGGCGCAGAGGGGGGAAGATTACGAGTCGTAAAAGCCGCTCAGAGGAAATCAATCACGTTCTAACGACAGCGTCCGTGTTCGGAAAGTCGAATGGCAGAAATTAGAGGTGAGGGTGCGGCTGGGGAGTGCGTAATGAAAAAGTCTGCCAGGGAGACATTGTATTTATGCCTTCAGTGGTGATTCATGTGAAGTCTGACGTCATTAGGAACTATAAACACAATCAGTTCACACACACCCGACTCGCAATCTGCACATTGATCTCACTCGCTCCAAAGTGTTAACAGCAGGTGCTACTTCAGGCTCCTTCTCCTCTCCTCCCCCCACCCGCCTCGCTCTCATGGCCTTGATTCACTCGACTCCCGCCTTCCCCGCCTCGAGATAAAGCCAATCTTGAGCACATCTTGACCGCACTGGAAGGGAAAAAACACAAGACGCCGGCGTGGAGGTGCTGCCAAAAGCAGGGTGGGCAGTCAGGCGGAGGAAGGATGGAAGCGAGACAAAAATGAGATAACAATGGGGAGGTGTGAGTACAGTGTGGGTTATTTCAGGGGGTGGGTGGGAATACTGGGTACTCCTCTTGACAAAAGGCTGTGTGTTCGCATTGTTCTGCTGGCAGGACGACCACGGCGTCTGTGGAAGGGCTGATAAGACGACTCCATTAAATAATAACCTTTTTTTGACCAGAAGTGTAGGTGGTGCGAGGGGTCTTTACCTCTTTGTGAATGACAGAGGGAAAATGCGATCCTAATGTCCCTGGCTCTTTCGGGAAGTTTGCACCAACACAGTGAGTGTTTACGTTTCCATTAGCACGCAGGGAGGATTAGGTGTTGTGTGGATGGCATGTTGGCGCTGATAACATGTCTTGACTGGCATGTTCTGTTGGATTAGAGTGCATTAAACCTGTTCAGATAACCACCGCCGCAGTCCTGCGAGGCTCCGATAGCGATAGCTCAACACGCTTGTGCTGAAACGGGCTAAAATTACCAGCACATCTCGCTGAGTGGTGGATTACATATTTATTTCCTGTGTTGGAAGTCGTTTCCAGTGCTGTGGCACTTATTAAAGGTGTGATCCTGCAGCTGGAGAGGTCAGGCGGTTATGCAGCAGCATCAGGCTGTTAAGTTTGGCGCGAAACCACGATGGATTTCAGCTGCAGATAAACACGCTGATGGAGAGGCTAATGATGCCGCGGCCATCTGCTGCCGATGTAGCGACATCCGTTAATATTCCGCTTTAATCCGCAGCAGGTTGGGATGAAATGCTTCCTGCGTTGAGGCCAAACACCCGGATGAAGAAGAGCGATCGCTTGGCGCGTCGTGGGGAAACCTTGGTTGTGCTTTGATGAAATTACGCAGAGGAAGTTGGAAATGGTGGAACGATAAAGTCCAGAAAACTACAGCTGAGGACGTCAGCGCAGGAATTAGGAGGGTAAAAAACCCAAACATCTGATTCAGAGTTTTAGAAAATGGTTACATTTACTTGAGTAACATTTTGGAGTATTTTACTGCGAGGAGTACTTTTACTACATGGTACTTTTTGAAGTACTGCTACTGTTATTTGAGTCAAATTTCTGGATTTTCTACCCACTGAATGAAGAACAAACATGTTTTAACCAGAAATTCACCAGACACAGAAACACACCTGCAGTTTTTGTTAAAGCTTATTGAAAGAAATAATTTTGGAAAAAATATTTATTTTTGTAGTTATGTTATTTATATGAATTATTTTATTTTGGTCTTTAAAACACCCCAATTTTCCCATAAATGTATACTTTGGTCTGTCTGATGAAATTATTTTTAAATAATACATGATTGATGTTTTGATTAGTTACTCAGTGTTTTTTTTTTTCAGCAAATACTTTTTTACTTTTATTTGACTAAAAATATGTTGAAGTAGTGCAATTCTTACTTCAGCGCAATTTTTGGATTCTCTGCCCACCTGTGGGCACCAAAATTGTCTCCCGCCCAGGGGCCCACTTCCTTGTAAATCCGGCCCTGGCTGTATCAACTAGTTCCTCATCTGTTGTGAGAAAACAAAACATTTCCAAACACTCAGCCATGTTGATTAGGAATCTTACGAGAGAGAAAAGTGTCAGAATCGCTCTGTCAGAGTGTTAAAACATCTAAAATATCTTTTATACACGGGAACAGAAGAAGTTCAATGCTATTTACGAAATAAACAATGAAGATCAGCTTCTCAACAAGCTGCTGTGAGAACTGACGTCTGTTTATCTAAAACCTGTGAAACAGCAGAAAAGTCTATTTTGCACACAGAGCTTATAAGCATAGATAAAATAAACACCTAAATTTAGACAATTATGAGACTTTAGTACATAAATATCAGATTTTATAATCAATAACATCAGTTTTGCAGGATGACATCAAGACTTTGAAAGGCAGCTTGACAAACATACCGGGTTTATTTGTGACTGGCAGTAAAAGTGTTTCAAGAGGAGGAAGTTGGGTTCCTGACCATTCTTAGGTCAGATCATTTGTTATTTTAAAATCTGATGTGGTTTTAATTCGACCAAGCAGGCAGAGAGCATGTCAACCAGAAAACCAGTCAACGCAGCATCCTGTCTGCGGACGAGTTATGGCTTCATCAACCTCAGCAGGGTCACGAGGAGGTCAAGAGTGTGCATCAGCAGACGTGTGCGACTGCATTTTCCACGCTCGATAAACCTCTGAACCACACAGCGGACAGTTTTACATTTAATCTTTAGCATAATTTTATGGACCCGTCTTAAACGTTTCCATTTTTGGCTCCTGGAATAAATTCCAGGGAAAGCTTTTAACCTTTTAACCTATAACATTTATCCCACGGTGATGTCACTGCACAAGAACTATGAATTTCTTTTAGTGCTTGAACTCCTGCCTTGGAATATGCAGCATCTGCCGTCGGTGTAAAATGTGCCTATATTTTTAATTTAACAGGATTTTTCATTTTTTCTTTACCATTGTTGCTGTTTCAGTTGAAAGAATGAATAGAAACATCTGAATAGGAATGCCCACAATTCATTAGAATACACAGCTATATTATTAACAGAAGGTGTAGCTGATTTACTTGTATATGTGTAGTTTATTTATTTTTTTAATTCTTCTGGTGTGGATAAATAAATGGATCAAAGTCCAAGATACTAAAATCTGCATAAATATGGACCTTGAACAGGTTAGGATATGTATACAAAACGTGTTCCTTACATTTTTTGCACAAAATTATTCTTAGATAATGATATTTTAGTCTGTTCAGTTCTGTTTTGGGGCCTCTTGTCACTTTAAATTCAAATAAGCTGCTGACCACGCCCCCAACTCAACACGCGTCAAAATGGCTGCATACGGATGCGCACTTATACAACTGTACATCTTTGAAAAGCAGAAGTGGAGCTTCCTGCACAACCAAGAAGAATACAGCAAGTGTTTTCTGAATCGTATGTTAACAACAAAACTCTTGTGTTTTCCAGCAGCCATTGTACAGTGGCAAAACCAGCTGACTAAACCTGCTGGAGCACCGCTTGGGTAGAAACAGCTCGTTTTCCAGATACAAAAAAAAAAACATTAACTTATTGCCAGGAAATGGCTGGGTGGTGTTTTTAGTGGGTTGTTTTTAGAATCAGTAGAAACCCAAACAACAACGTGCAATAAGTGAATTTTGCATGGGTTCCCTTTAACGCATAATTTTAGGACGTTTCCCTTCTAAAATGAAACATTATGAAGCTCATCATCATCATTTCCTCCTTTTTCAAGCTTGTGAATCAACATGGGAACAGAAGCAAAAATGCTCAAACTTCTACTGAAGAGAATTTTAAGACTCAAAGTGACATCAGGTTTTCATCTGTGCAAGGACTTTAAAGAGAGAAAATAGCAATAAAAACGTAAAAAAGAAGAGAAAAGTAGTTTTTTGTGTTTAGTTCAAGTCCACTGCTTCTTACTTTGTATGTATTACAAAAAAGAATATCTTAGGGAATGTGGAAAAAATGTATCAGAAGAAAAACCGACTGACAACTTTGAAAGGCAACCACAGAAAAAAAAACCCAAGAGGCGTTGCCTTTGATTAATATTAACTGGAACATAATTCATTTAGTGTCTATTCCAAGTTTTCATCACTTCCCTTTATTATTCCACTGCAATGCAATGTTTCTTATTTGTCTAGCACTTTAATCATACAAAGTACTTTAAATTGGCTTGTTGCTGAAATGTGCTATACAAATAAATAAAAACTGAATTTACTGCACACATCAAACTGCAGCTACATTCAGGTTTCCTGCTACAGTGTTGGTTGGTGCTGGTGGTCTGAACCCGTCTTTGGACGGATCATGTCGGCCCGTCTGAGGATCCATCTGCTCTCCAAAGCTACAATGTTGACTTGCATGCAGCCATCTGGGGGAGAAACACTCACTTAACACCAGATCTCTTCATGCCGACGGCTGAATTACTGAAACTGGCACAGAAAACATGAAATCTTTCTTTAGCTAGCGCTTATTAGAAGTGTCTCTTTAAAATGCTCTGACCAAAACTTCTGGAGTTTCATGGGGAAAAATCCAGATAGGGGGAAAAATCTCCTGCTGTTTGTTTTAATATTAATTTTCAGAGTTGGGTAGTAACTAGTTACATTTACTTCAGTAACTAGTTTGGAAAAAAATTACTTTTAGGAGTATTTTTACTACGCTGTAATTTTTACTTTTACTATGACGTATTTCTACTCTTACTTGAGTAAAATATCTGGATTTTCTACCCACTGATTGAAGAACAAACATGTTTTAACCAAAACTTCATCAGAAACAGAGACACAGCTTCAGTTTTTGTAAAAGTTTCTTAAATTTTCTATTCAAGGAAACTGATTAGGAAATAAAATGTTTGCCTGATTTTGTTAGTTTTTTTGTTACTTATATGAATTATTGTAATTTCTGTCTTTACAATACCAAAATTTCCACTCAACGTTATATTTTGGTCCATCTGATGACGCAATTTTTAAATATTAAATTATGATCATTGGATTATTTACTCAGTACTTCATTAAAAAAAAAAATTACCAAATACTTTTTTACTCTTACTTGAATAAGTTCTTGGATGTCTACTTTATATCTTTACATGAGTAAAAATATGTTAAAATAGTAAATTTGTATGCATTTTGTGTTAATTTTAAAGTTATAAATTGTTCACTGCAATATTTAAAGCTGCGTTCACAATCAGTGTTTTCAAATAAATCTATAAATACCTCCTAATGTATCTTTATAAATTCTTCTTGAACCTGTTTGCAAGCATTTCTCATGGTTGAAATCAAATGATGATGTGATAAGCGTTTATTTACTAGTTGAAGACGTGACCACCGTTTCCAATGGCAACGCAGGTAACAACAAGGTGAGATGCCAAAGCAGGTTAAATTATTTATGCTAAAACATCTGTTTACATCTGTGTTGATGCACAGCAATCTACAAAAATCTGAACAGATCAGAGAAAGATGAAAGCATCTGGCGGCAGACATTTTGAGGGCGCCGTGGAAACCCAAACAGCCTCTTTTATCACCCCGCTCCAGCATCTGTATTGGTCCAGCTTTGCTTTATCGATATAATCCCACCACAGAACTGGCTCTAGATGTCTGATTATTTCCATAATGTGTCTGGATGAAAAGATTTACCTCTTCTACCTCTACTAAGACGGGAAAATAGGAGAATAAAACACAGCCGGAGTGTCACAAATGCTCTCACGTATCCCTCAATACGATAAATGATCTTTTGTTTAGGGTGAGATGGAGCATTAGCCAGATAACTAAAGAGACACGAGCTTCTTGATGTGCTAATTGCTTTCATCGCCTCAATTTGTCCAAGTCCTCCTATCTCCAGATCTGCCCGAACAGGCCTGCGGGAAGTGAGAGGGCTCTTGGGTGCCTAAATGACAAAAATGCAGAAAAACACGAACGGCCCGAGGAAGCGAGTGAGACGGAGACAGAGACCAGGAGACAAGACGCGGGAACAAGCCGAGTTAAATCAGGAGAATGTGGGCTAATGAGAGGACCTGCCACTAGAGGGAAAAAGGCTTCCTGAGTTATTGAGTTTAGAAGTGGGAGCGCAGCAACGTCTCATTAGGAGAGGTTTCATCAAGTTCACAAAGAACCAGGAGCTCAGAACGAGACGGGCCGGCGCTGAAAACACTGGCAACCTTGCAATCACCGAAGATTAGAGAGACCATTCAGGAAACACTTCTGTGGATGCCGAGCGCACGGCTCATCCTCCAAGTCATTACAGGTTGCACTGCCACTCTCGGGACTGCAGGAATAATTAATCTCTAGCTTGTTTAACTTTATTGTGTAAGATTTTGACTTTTCAGAGCCGAATAATAACAATCTTCGCTAAAGTTGGCGAAAGATGGAAGTCCTACAAGTTCAAATGATCTGATTTATGAGGTTTCTGTCTTCATTTCTACAGGTTTGGTCAAGAGCTGTTGCCTTGCAGCAAGTCTGGGTTCGATTCCCGGCCCCGGTCTTTCTGCATGGAGTTTGCATGTTCTCCCTGTGCATGCGTGGGTTTTCTCCGGTTTCCTCCCACAGTCCAAAAACATGACTGTCAGGTTAACAGGCCTCTCCAAATTGCCCCTAGGTGTGAGTGTGTGTGTGCATGGTTGTGTCTCTGTGTTGCCCTGCGACAGAATGGCGACCTGTCCAGGGTGACCCCGCCTCTCGCCCGGAACGATAGCTGGAGAGGCACCAGCACCTCCCGACCCCACTGAGGGAAAAGGGTGTAAAGAAAATGGATGGATGGATGGATGGATGGATGGATGGATGGATGGATGGATGGATTTCATTGGATGGAGTGGAGAAAAAGTGACAACCTTTCTGTTAAGTCTGATATTTGACAGATTTGTGCAGTGATTTGGTAGATTCATCCCAATCATTTTCCTGTTCAGAGATTTTAATTTTACCTAGAAACGTTGACACTGAATTTTATCACAGTATTTTGTGGTAACACTGTGATAATGGTAAAAAATGATGATGAAAGCTAATTGTTATGTCTTTCTTAGGTAACTGCATGGCAGGGTGCAGCAAATACTGCTTTAGAAAAACATTTCCATTTGAAACGGACGCCACCGACTGAAAGAAATGTGATTTAAATTCACTTTAACTGCATTTAGTCATAATTTCAAATTTACTTACATTTATTGATGCTCTTGTGGAACAAACTAGTGAAAATAGTAAAAATAACATTTCCAGTAATGTCTGGTTGGTTAATATTACTTAAAATTTATCGAAACAACAATAAATCAAATTTCTTATCATAAAAAAATTCATGATAAATGAATAAATAACCACCCCAATAAATAACAACCCCAATACAATATATTTTAAAATATTACAAAAATACCAAGAAAACAATATAATCTAAGAAAAATTTATTCCCCCATGTCATTTTCTCAACCTTTACAGAAAAATCCTACAAATTTTACATGTGAAAATCACAGGTATACATGTGGACGTGGCTCATTTAATGATACAAATTATTCCTATGTTTTCACATGTTTCAACATAAATATGTGATCACAAGTTATACGATGTACGATCAGATGTGTGAAACGTCAAAAGTAGCAAAAGTAGCTTTAATAAATTCAGGAGGAAAAAAAAACTCTGAACCTTTTCAGCATTTCCGGTGCCATCTTGCTGCTTTCGCACTGAGTTTACATGGAGTGGCAGAAAAATCGGGACCGAAATGAGGAGAGTGGAAGTGAGAGGAAGTTCATGCCACCTGCCAGTCAGCCAGCCAGGCGCTGGAAAGACTTTATTAATTCATCACTGAATTTTCTGCAATGAACTGTTCGCTGAGGACAAGGGCCAAACAAACTCCTCTCTGAGCGATTTTATTATCATTACTAATAATGTGGGATAATTATAGCTCCCTACAACGCGCTCCGGGTCCCTCCAGCTCCTCCTCTCTCCCAGTCCTTACTGGTGGCAACCCGGATTAATAAATGGAAAATTAAGAAGTGCTGCTTCTGCAGGCGGCGGCGGCGGCGGCTCAGGAATTCACCGGGTCTATACGCCGCCCGGCCGGATCGACGCCGCCGTTCATCCGGGGCCTGATTCATAATTAATGGAGGTTATAATTGCGAAGCGAGAGCATGAGCGACAGACAGCGAGCAAGACGGAGAGAGAGCGGGAGAGAAAAAGAGCAATAATAAAGATTGAAAACACACGCACACACACACACGTCTGACATTTTACACGGCTTTCATTTAGCCATCCCTCTATTCCTCATGTCATTAACATTTACACACACATGCACACAAACATGCACACTGAATGGCTAATGAAATCAGTGTCCTCTGCTTGCCGGTTTGAAGGTCTCTCAGACAACGAGGAAGGAGGTCGGGCGCCAACTTCCCGTATTAAAAGGGAAAGTTTCACGGAAAATGAAAGCAAACGAACAAATTCCTCTCTGAGAAACGACACTGAACACATTAATAATGTAACAATGTAAACTGTTGGTTCAGTTTAAAGCCGAACGGGGCTCTGCTTCGTCTGTCAGAGTCATTAGCAGACCTGTGATCCGTACGCAGGGACTGATACTGAAAACGGGGGGGATTGGAGTTTATTACAAGCCATTAGCTGTTGCCATGGTGAGACCCATTCTTCCCTGGATCCACCGGCGGAAAAGGTCATGAAATAAATATTCCGAATATATTCGAACCGGAGAGTGTGACCCCATTCCTCTGAAGACACATTGTGTTAAAATGTCAAGATTCGAAACGCGCAATATGGACGAGGCTGTGAGGCCGAATCACCTCAAATTCATGTAATCAAGCAGAGAGTTTGATGCAAATGAACAGATAATCAGTTCTAGTTTAGGGCTAACCGGCTAGTTGAAGCTTTTATTCCCAAAGCTGCTCGTTCTTATCGTTCCTTACATGTTAACATGTCTAAACACTCATTTTATCACAGTCTAAACATGACAAAACAAAGAGCATTTCTCATAATATGTCTTGGTTTGCATGTAAGCATGTGTGTTTCTTGTTATTTATGTTTAATGATTTACTGTGCGCTAGTGACACAGAACCAACAGTCCTGGAATCATTTGGATCTTTTTTATCTTCTTCCATAATTAACAATCGACTGAAAGGTGAAGTAAACAGAAAATAGTTTGGACTTCCCTGCCGTTGGAGCCACTTCAAGCATCCTGCTTGCTGAATTGAGGGAATCTTGATGAGTGCAGACCGAGCGTCTGCATAGCGTAGCATGAGATTAACTTACATGAATATGGGACAGCTTCCGCTTTTCCAAATTGGGATTCATCTAATTTCATGTTTCAAATTTGATCTAACTAAATATTTCAAAGGTGCATAGCTGTGCAGGAGCATTACTGATTTGTAGAAACAAGTTTTGATGTGACGTAGAAATAGTGTGATGGTGTATCATGACTGCAATAAATACAAACTCAGTCATGTAGCATCCATTTAGAAGAAGGCGGTTATTTATGTAGAACAGAAAATGAAGAACTAACAAGATGATCTCCATTTGTACCTCTAACCTTTTAGTTTTCACTCAACACTAAATAAAAAGCATCAAAGAACGTAATGTTTTTGATGAATTTACAGGCTAAAATATGCGATAAAAGTAATGATCAGAGAAAAATTAGACCTGCTGATCACTGGTCAGAGTCAGTAAAGGGAAACTGAGGAATCAATGGATGATTTATAAATTTAGAGATGATGAAGCTCTTTTTGGACATTCAAAATACTCATCTCTTTTATGACATACAATAAAACATACGCTCTTCATTTCATTTCGCTTTCACAGCCCATGATTTGACATAATTTAATTTAATATTCCATGGTGTACTGTTAGTAAATATCTGCTAACTTGATTATTATCCATTATTCTCTCAACTGGTCCAGACATGAATCTGAACCACAATTATAAACATGTCAGAAAGAAATGTGTCTCTAAGATAAATAACAACTGAGACTGGAGCCTCTTAAACTAACAAAATAATTCAGTTGTACTAAAATGTTTGTTTATGGTAGCGATTGAACATAAAAGAAGAAAATTAAGTCAGTTTTTAGGTAATTTTCAGTAAATGGAGCACCCGAGTGCCATAGTTTCAGTTTTCTTTTTTTGTTTTTAGGTGATTTATCACCAGAGAGCTATGAGTGCAAAACATGTTTAAACAAGAAATGTTTAATCATCGCCACTGAAAAGGTGTTCAGTAGGCATAGAGAACCTTTTTGTCCTATTCTCATCTGAAAGTTGCTCAGTTTTCCCTCAGAAACTCATAAACAAGCTTCTTCTCGAGGACAAAACTTCATTCAGGTTTAAGAGCGGATCGCTCAGTTTTCTGCATCGTTATTTATAATGAATGCCATCGCCAAGAAACAACGAGAAAAGAGGCACTTCTCCTTGATTCCTTTCTTCTCAATAAAGGTAAAGCAGAACACTATCAGCTGACGAAATTTCCACCGTTTGCCATCGACCTTGAGAAGAGGCAGCGCCGGGGATGGAAGGATGGCAACGGCAGCAAACAAACAGCAGCAGACAGAGGCTACAGGACGCTGATTTCCTTCATGTCGCGATCAGCAGAAGCTGCCTTCGCAGCCCGGCTGTTGTGACTGGAAATCAAAGGCTGAGCGAGGAACCAGAGATGGGAATGTTTCTCCCTCACAGGCGCCGTGACAGAGATGGTGTCTGAGCGCTCGCCTCCAAGACGAGGTAATCAGCAGGTACGTAATTGGGTCAATCTTCGCTCTCGAGTGCACCAACTCTTAAAACGGATAAATGGACGTTGATTCAGAAGCACCTGGCTGCCTTTTTTACAAACACAACAGACTTCATCAAATTCTGCGACTTTATTTCTCTTCTATTAAAGCTCCAGGCTTTATTTCTACATGAACGGAAGAGGTGACTGCATCGCATGCGTGCGCTTCACGGCAGCCGCTCAAGGCGGTCATGCGACAGCACGCATATTTACTGAAACAGCTCCCTAACCTGCTCTTTCAGCCTTTATAATTTCATGGCGGTTGCAGGATAATGGGATTTGACTTCATCTCAGACCGAGCGTACAAACGTGTCCCTCATTGCGCCTGTGTGGTTCGTGAAGTTTGATTTTCTGACCCAGTGTGCCTCCTCAGCAAAGGAAGCTTTCACTTCTCTGTGAAGCTGCAGAAACTGGTCCTACTGGGTCACTGTTGCAACAAATCAATTTATCAGATGATGAGTTAAAACGAGCTCAATCGTTTCCATTTGCATCATTTATAGTTTGTCTCATTTTCTACCAAAAACTGGTTGATAAAATTCTTCATCTGGTGTTTTGGTTTCAACTTAACCTTTTTTTTTTTAAAGGATAATTTTGTTGACAAAATTAATTTTATTTGTTTATTGTGGATATTTAAAATGCCTTTTGGTTCATTATAATTTAAAGTTTATTGATCTCTGAAAACATGTTTGCATCATTATGCCGTTACCATTATATTACAGGAAAATGGTCTCGAAACAACGATATTATCATTTATCGCGATAACTTCTGGGACAATTTATCGTGCAGCAAAACTTGTTATGGTGACAGATCCAGTTTCAACCAGGATGGAAAGAACCACAACAAGAAATCTGAAACACTAAACGAAGCCATTCAACCATGTAATTATAATAAATATGGTAATTTGTATCTTGATAAAAGTTGTAGTTTCTAACAATGATTTAATTCTGATGGGTCTGTTTGTAAAGTTTTAAAGTATTTCTGGATTTGTTCCATATTCTGACTGAAGAACTTCACAGATTTTTGGATCCTGTAGTAAACTAGCATAACTTTTTCTGTGTTTGTGATCTTTATTGTTCTTGCAAAGTAGAGATATTTTACAAAACATTTTGTTTTTGCCATGGTGGTAGATTTAACAGAAACTGAGTCACAAAAAATATTAATCTACTTGTTTGCTTGTTTTTCTCATATCAAACTTTGGGAGAAACATGGGGATTAAATATTTGATTTAATAGTCTACTTAATAAACATTTTGACCATAAAAGACCAATTTTTACCACGGCAACATTGGAAACATTTTCCATGGTTATTTTTGTCTTAATACTTTTTTGAGAAATTACATATATATGCACATATATATCTTTTTCATATCCATATAACTGGTTTTATTATAACTGGTTAGTTTCTTCACCATTTATCTTCTTCTAGTTTCTGTCTGAATAAAGATATTTATTTAAAACTAAGAAAATTCCACTTCTTAAGACCACACTAATGCCTAAAATGTCTATTTTTTTTACTACTGGATATTAATTTAGATCAAACCTCAGATAAAACAAAATTTTAATCGAGTTGTGAAGGAAAAAATAAAATCATTCTCTGTTTTATTCCTTTGGTAGATTTCAGTTATTGCTCTAAGGTCTGCTCTTTTATCCAGCATTTGTTTCCCGTTCTGTTAAAATGTTCTTGTTTCAGTAATCCTATCTGCTGATTTCTCTGCCTTTGTTCTTCAAACATCCCTGTAATTTTCTCATCCTGTCTTTAAGCCGTCATTCATTCGACCTTAGTTTCTCCCTTTCTGAGTATTGGAGCCAATTATGTGTATTTTTTGTTTTTTGGCCACTAGATGGGGCTGTTGCTCCAGTATATAAATCAAGAGGTGACGGGTAGCTGTCAGGTGTTGAACCCGGAAGGGCATACAAGTTTTTGACCGCTGTGACGGAATCATTGTTAAACACTGTTGCCGTGTAAGATAAATTAAATGGATATTGTTCTCAAATGTTTATCCGACCGGAACAAGTGTGGAGTTTGACTACAACAAGATCGGAATTGATGTTACCTCGATCAACAAGTACAATGTTAGCCGCTCAACGCGTCATAACAAGCAGCAACGGGTCAACGCTTAAACTAGTGCAGGGTTGAACTGGCTAGTATACTGAGCCTTATCTGTGTTCTCCAGAACATGTCAGCGGTTAGAACCTCCACCTAATTTCTTCGTGGTCATGCAGCAGACATTAGTGTGAGCCAAGGTCATCCTGTCTTCATCCACGATGACCTTGCCTCCGATGATGAAGTATTTGTACCTGAGCCAGTAGGTTTTGTTAAATGCCGGCTTCAGAATTACGTTTGTGATTGAAAATGTGATGAGTTGATGAATGTGATGAAATGATGTTCTGGATTTGTAAAAAAAAAAAAAAAGGAAAATATTGGCTGATTTACTAGAAAAAGAGGTTAGAAAACAATTCCCTCTAATGACCCACGATCTGATTCTTCTTCTGTCTCTTTGCTTCATATTTTGAGCTATATTTAGCTTAGCTAATGACTACACAGCTAAATGATTGATAGTGGGACAGATTGATTCTTGCATGATGAACATCACAACATGCATTCACTGTCAGGAAGTGAACAAAGCTAAACATCAGACCCTGGCGCCGTCCCGGCCCACTCCCCCGAGCGGCCGGCAGTCGATGAGCTGACAGAGGATGTGACACTCCTCTCTGTTCTTTGACGAGTGTCGGAGCAGTTATCTTTCTTTTCCTGCTTCCCGTCTTTCCTTTTCGCCTCCCTATAGATTGCTCTCACCCCTTGGGACACCTGCGGCAATCAAGAGGTGTTGATTGGTGTCTCTTTCACTTGGTTGATCTGTCTTTTCGAGTGGTGTCAGCTCAGATCCTTTGCACGCACTTTCTTGTTTTTTCAACTCCCCTGCTCTCAGTGCCGCCCCTCATCAATGCTCATTCCCTCTGCAATCACTCTCACTGATAACTTACTCCAACACTCTCCTCTCTTTGTATTGCCACACTGTCTCTCTTTGCCACATTACTGTGGACTCCTAATGTCTCGAACTGCTCAAGGACCACCGAGCTACTCAAACTTATAGAGTTTCTCGAGAGTGCTTCAAATCGTTCACATCTTCTGTGTTTTTGTGAAAATCTTTATTCGAAACTCAGTTTAACTGAAACTCTACACTCGGTTTGAAATCTCCGTTTAGCTGGTAATCGCTCAGTGATTATGAGCCGAGTTTTGACCATAAAAATAGATTAAATTGGAATTTGGAGATAAATCTGCTTAATGGAAACATGACAATTTAGAAACAACTCACAGTTTTTCAGCTGTGTCGAAATTAGAGTAGCTCACAAAAATGCAATGGAAACACGTTTTTGCATCAACAACCTGATGTTACTTCTGCTGAAAATGACAAAGAAGACGACAGGAAGTGGTAGGAGGAGGATGTTTTTAACGACTTATCGTATGAACAAACTTATCCGCTTGCGATTTTAATTGTGTGTCTTATATAATGGAAACAGCACAATTTTGAAATTGTGTTTTTTCTTCATTAGCAGAATATCGACAAAGTTTTGTACACGTTTGTAATGGAAATGCAGCTATAGATGCCACTCATCTATTCAGAACCTGTAAAAGGACATTTGACTGCAAAAACACAAAATATTACTAAATATTTCAGTCTAGTTTCTGGTGTAAAAGAAGACAAAACCAACTTACATGTAACATTTCAGCAAGATGTAAGAGCCTGTTTTCAGTAAATAATTCTTCAACATGTGATTAAAAAGTTCTAGTTCACTTACAACAAGACATTTTTTCCATAATATAAATGAAATAATCTCCCAGTGGAACTAGTAGTTTTTAGCAATAATCAAGAATTACTGACTTAAACAAGCTCCCATATCTTTCTCCTATATTTTGCTGAAAAGTTACTTGTGAGTTAGTTTTGTCGTATCAACTATGCAAAGATATTTGTACTAGAAACTGGACCACAAATACTTGGTAACAATTTGTGTTAATGTCCAACAAATACATTTACAGATCAATATCCTATCAATCAAAATGTGTAAAATAGCACCAGAACATTACTGCCCTCGACCACTGAGAACATTAGAAACCATGTAAAGAAAACCACATGTATTTAATACGACACTCGCTCCATTTTAGCTTCAGGAATATAAAACAACCCCCCAGAAAAACCGAGCACCACAGTCACATAAAACAATGCGAGTCTTTTAATCCCGACTGCAGTGAGGTGGATTCAGAAGAGCCCTCAGTCTGGCAGCCACTACATCACGACCCGGAGACCAGAGACATGACCCAGAAACAGCAGATAAAAGATACACTCTGCCAGATTCAAACGCTCCTTTGGTTGGTATCGATCCGGAGGGAGTTTCAATGTGTATGTTCCTGCCTGATAGTGTTGGCTGTCAGTAACCACGAGGCTTCGTCTGGGGGATCATTTGGTGTTTTCCTTAATGGTTGTTAGACAAAACCATCTGTAAAAACACCAAACAGCTAAAACCTTTTAATTAACTTCAGGTACAGAAGCTACACTGCAAATTGCTTGGTCTAGTTTCTGGTGTAAACATCTTACAATACCTGAAATAAGACAAAACTAACTTACAAGCAACGTTTCAGACATAAATATGAACTTTAAGTCAATAATTTCTTAATAAAATTTATATCTCCTAATATTGGAACAATACTATAAGTTGGTTCCAATAATATGGGCCTTGTTATCCATATTATAAGTTACAATGTGGCAAAATGTCTTGTTCCACTGATTGTTTCACTTACAAGAGATATGAAACAAGCTCATATCTCTTGCTGAAAAGTTATTTATGTCTTATTTCAGTTGAAAGATTAAAAACACTTGGTAAGATTTTGTGTTTTGCAGTGTAGATGCATTCAGTCATAGTGTTTCTGGCACTGTTTCTTCTGTAGTTTCTGTATTTATTAGTATGTATGTTTGCTGAAATATCTAAAACTACCAACAGTAACTGGGTGACTCCTGTAAAATTTCCTGTAAAAAAAAAAAAAGGAGAAGATTTTTGGTGGCTGTAAGACTTTAGAAAGACAGGCTGGATGTAAAGCAGGAAAATGAAGGAGAATGATTCCCAGGCCATGAATGGATCTTTTCATTTGGAAAATATGTAGAAGAAACAGAAGCAGCTCTTACTGTTTGTTCACAGGGACAATTGGCAGAAACTGAGATCTCCATCAGTTGAAATTATTAGTATTTGAATACAGAACCGATTTTTTAATGTAAATGCACACAAGTCACCAACAAACTGGCTTCTTTTGCCATAACTTAAAACTTCCACTTTCCACTTTCATTATTTTCAGTCTTCAAAAATGTCCAAAATGTCCAAAACCTTCTTTTCTGACACAAACGTCTCAGATTAATTTCGCCTGACACGGCGTTGCTGTGGGTGTGTGTTTGTTTTACGGCTTCGTACGAGGTGTAAACTGTGCTCTGGCCCGTCGTCCTGACTCTGCTGCCCAGCTGCGCCGTCAGTCACGGTAACAGGAAGAGAAAGCTGCTCCTAAATGGCTGCTAATGGGATACAACTCTGCAAACCTCAACACCGACCTCACTAACTGCTAATGTGAGTCAGTGCAGAACAGAATAACTTCAAACTTCCCTGACTGTGCCTAACAGCTAGCATCACCAAAATGAAGCGGTTACCTTAGTAACAACGATAGAAGGTATCAAAAATAGAGAAGTAACTATTTCGGGATGAATGCAGACGTTATTTTACAGTATCTGCTTTTTTGAGCCCAGGAAATGGAAGGATAATAGAAGCATTATGTCAAATAAAAACCGGAGCAGCGATCAGCAGCGTGATGTGTTACCGAGTCATTGCAACAAGCTCGCTCTTAACAGGGACTCCAGATGTGTTTCGCTTTTTCTTTCTTCCTCTGTTACAGTTCTGCAGTGAACATTTTCATCATCATCTCTGCTTATGAAGTAGACGACGCTCCCTGCTGCTGCTGCTGCTGCTTGTGTAAAGCCTCTGTCATGTTGGGTTGCAAAATGCTTCTCAGAACTTCTTTAAAACTGGATAACAACACATTTTGCTTTTGGTTCTTTAGTAGAATATTTAGAAATGTTAAACTGGGGACAATTAAACAAGCCGATGTTTGAGCAGGTTCTCGTCTAAGTCTCACGTCTTTCCACACAAGTTTAGAAACAAAGCTCAAGAAAAGGCATGAAAGTCTTCAAATCCAAGACATGCTAACCTCAAAGTGGCTCTTAACCGGGATCAAATTTATCAAGAATTTTGCAATTTTGAAAAAGAAAATGTAAAGGTAGTAAATAAATAAATGCTCACCTTAGCACATTCTCAAATGTATTTTATGAACTGACTGTTTTTGTGGTCATTTTCTCTAGGCTGCAATATATATATATATATATATATATATATATTTTGTTTGTCTTCATGAAATTATGAAACATTTGAAGGTTCAATTATAGAAAATGTATTCCTTCCCTTTTTTTGGAAAAGTTTGATGATTTTTGAACAAGTTAAATATTTTTTTCTTCAGTTTAAAAATAATGGCTAAAACAAATCTATAAAAGATATTGTAAAAACAAAAAACATTCTTGAAGGTAATGTTGCTTTTGTGGCTCCAAATAACTTTGCTGAGACGGACTGTGGGCAAACATGACTCCAAATGTTTAATTTTAGGTCTTAAACAAGTCATTTGAAGAGGATAAGGAACAACTGAATCAGATATTTACATATATATATATTTTCTACCATTCCCCATGGAAGACATTTCGGTTGCTCTGTGTTTTAGAAAAAAATTGCGATGGATCCAACACCCAACAAAATGGCAACACATTTATGGCACCTCTGGCATTCCATACATAAGTCAATATTGGCAGCACGTCTGTATCCAGGGTTGCAATTAAGTATTTTCCTGAGTCATTTGATTATGTCTAGTTTTATACAAACTTTAGTAAGTTTAAAGTCTAAAGTCAATAAATTAGCGACTCACTCAGTTCTAAGTCACATGATTTGAGTCCAAACCTCTGTGACGTTTAAGGTCATTTAATTAAGAACTCTGCATCTTACTGCATTTAAAAATCAATTAGAAAGCCTCAATAGGGAAAATGTTCTTTGGTTATACTGCAGACTGAACTGAAGATAAACAATCACTTTCCAATATAAAACCAACCTCATTATTGGGTTTAATTGCATGTGGGCTAATGCTAGCATTATGCTAATGCCAGCTGGTAGGAGCTTCTAGGCTGCATTAGTCCAAATGAACATGCATAGGTGAATTTAGTGGGGAAAACATTTCGGATCGGAAGGAATTAATCTGAGAACGAGTTTCAAAATTATGTGGGAGCTGCATGCAGAGACAGATAGATGATAGACAAAAGAGAAAAAGACAAGACGAGAGCCAAAGATTAATGAACAGCCGGACTGCATGGAACGCAAGAAAATGAAGATGAATGATTCCCAGGCTATGAATGGATCTTTTCATTTGGGAAATATGTAGAAAAAACAGAGAGAGATGGAGTAAAAAAAAAGAGGAGAGTGGTAGAGATGGATGGGGGACAGAGGAAGGGTGATAGTGATGGGCTGCATGGCACGAGGGAAGAAAGAAAGAGACAGATGAACCGTTAGAGACACAGACAGAGGGACAGCTTTTAGGTCCTGAGACATACGCATGGCAATGAGAGAAGACAGGAGGAACCCGTGATGGATGGAGGGCCAACACAGGGTTACAGCGGGAGGAAGAGGAGCTGACAACGGCCGGACCAAAGAACGGGGCGGAGGAGGAAGAGGAGGAAGTCACGGAGGTGGACCACAGCTGGAGGAAAGGCCGCGGCAAAGTGGAGGGAGGATACGACGAAGAGAGGAAGGTGTATTCACACAGACAAGCTGTCAAAACAGGAGCTGACTGTTCAGCTTGAAGGGCTGAACCCACCTGACCCAAACACGGCACGATGCAGAGGACGGGAAGAGAGGGAGCGCAGGAAGAAGGTGGAGAAAGATAAGAAGAACCGGCTGGGTGGATTCATTTATTTAGCAGGTTAGACACTGAAAAAACACAAAATATTAGGACTTTACGTCCAGTTTCCAGTCATAAGAAGATTAAACTAACTTACAAGTAACTTTTGAGCAAGATATATGGCCTTGTTTTAAGTCAATAATTATTGAATATAAATAAAAACTTTTCCACTTACTGGAGAAAAATCTGCCAGTGGAACAAGTACCTTTTTCTTTTGATCGATATTCATAAATTATTGACCTTAAACAAGCTCCTACACTGCAAAAAACACAAAATCTCACCAAGTAGTTTGGTGTAGCTTTTAATGCAAATATCTTATTACACTTGAAATAAAAAAGTAACTTTGCAAATAACTTTTCAGCAAGAAATACAAGCTTATTTTTTCCTTCTTATTAATAAATAAGTGAAACAATCTGATTGGAGCAAGTCCTTATTCAATAATATTAAGGAAGCATTGACTTAAAACAAGCTACAGTTTTGACGAAAAGTTCCTTCTAAATTAGTTTTGTCTTATTGCAGGTGTATGAAGATATTTACACCACCAAATTCCTGTGCTAAATCAAATGTGAATAAACAGAATCCGTCTTGTCAGAGTCAGAAGGTAAAAACAGATATAAAAAATATGTTATTGAGAAGCTAGCGCTCTGTTTACCCTCTATGATGCAATACTCAAAGCACCTGTTGTTGCAACCAGGTGATTAATATGCATCTGCTATTACAAGAGAGAGTTAAAGGTGGATTTCCTTAAAGCCGAGTACATTTGCATGCAAATAAAACACCGAGGCGGATAAACAACAAGGTTTGAATGGTTTTCCAGTAAATCTATTCACCCAAAGTCTGACCTGCGTGACCCGGAACGTCCCAAAGAGAGACAGAAACTCTTGGCTGAGCTTCTCATATATTTTGGCAAGTGGAGAGATCGATGGCTGCACTGAGAGCGAGAAAAGAAAAGCCTGAATGGCCTGCAGAGCAGAGTGACCTGACTGCAACCAGATTCACACATCACACCGAGTTACATCAAATATGCACCTCTGGGAGCTGAGCATGTTGGTTTTTTTAAAAACATTTAAAAAAATGACCACTCATTCTCATAAGAGGACTCAAAGCTGTCCCTGATGGACAAAACTCGCTTTCAGGGATTTATTAAACCGTTTCCAGTAACAACGACCAACCGTGACGCCGCCAAACTCTGCTTCTGTAAACTATTCAGGGTTTTTAAAGACGTTGCAAATGAAGGGACTTAAATCAACATCGACGATGGGAAGGAGAACTCAGTAATCTAAATAAAAGTGGCAGCTGATTCAAGGACGTGCTTGTTGGATATATTAAATTTAATATGATATTCAAGGGGGTGGATGACTACAACTTGTTTTTTTTTTTTTTCTTTTTTGATTAGAAGTTCTGAGTGAAGTAGTAATTAGACACCGAGGAATAAAAATTGCCAAATTTATTTCCTCCCTCGGCAGACAAAACATTTGTCTGTGAAATTCATTAAACTTGCTGCACACTTAAGAGGGAAATAAATGGAAGAGGAACGCTGATTTACAGCGACAGGTAGAGAGAGCAGAGAGTCCTCCAGATGGTAAACATGTGCCAAAAAAAAAAACATTCATCTAGACTCATGTTTTAATTTTAGCACATTTCATCTCTAGCCAATAAAGAAAACATGTTTGGGAATACTTATTTATTTATTAACAGATTATATGAAGCAATGTAAAATAATGTAACTTCTCTAGTCTCTATTAACTCCTAGTTACCACAACTTTCTGTTTTTCACGGGTATAAACATAATGCGACACAAATTGGAGCAAAGAGGGACATTTTCCCCACGTTGCCGTAGCAACCATTAGTCGCTATCTATAGAAAATGTCACCCAGCTGAAAAAGGGAGAACTGAAAAAAGTATTTTCAGGCCAACTATGAAAAGCTTGAACAACGTGACTAAGATCTTGAATTTATTAATTAACTAATTTGAAATTAGTGAATTTTACATTTTGTTTCTACAAACAACCCAAGCGCTTAAAGAAACACCCAGCAGTTTTTAAGCAGTAAGTTAATATTTATTGCTGTTTCAAAAACCCCCCAAATAAAAGTCACATTTGGCGAGTGTGCCGTCACCAAGCAACCCACGGCGGAGTTCCAGCATATTTGGTCAGCTGGTTTTACTGCTGTAGCACTGTAAAATGGCTGCTGGAAAAGAAAAGTGTTTTGTGGTGGACTTAACATCCTGAAACCAGTGGAAATGGTTGAATGACCTCCTTAGTGTGCAGTAAACATCCCCAGAGTCCCTTTAATGACCCGACTATTTGATTCAGGGGTGTAGAAACAGACACATCTAAAGGTTGCCTGGAGTTGAAGATTTCGCAAGAAACGGAGGATTAATGTTTACGACAATCATAAAGGTGGTGGAGGACCTACTGCCTCTCCTAGAAAACTAAAAATTGGTTCTAACTTGGGGCTTTCAGCAAGATCATAACCTGAATTAACATAGAAATGGATCAACTTTCCTCTGTGGTCAGTTTTCAGACCTAAATCCAATAGAAAACCCCAAAGCTGGGCTGAAGAGGTGACAGAAGAAGAAAAGACTCAGATCTAAGGGTATCACCCAAAGAGGATGATGTGCAAAGTCTTAACAACAAGAGCACAAAACAAATATTTGATATAACTGGACTTTTGACCCCAATGAATAAATGTGCTGAAAGTAAAGTTGGGACTTTTCTATTATTATTACTTATTTTAACGTTGAGATTAAAAATCTTTTCTAGGAGAGAATCCTGTCAAAGACTGGCAGCAGCACAGAGTTTTCAAATCATTTACAGAAAAACAGAAAAAGTTAATTTCATAAATGAATTAGCTAAAAGATTCACAGACAGATGAATCTTTCTGAAAGTCCGCTTCATAAACATTTAGGTTCATTTATTTCTGCAAATGGCTCTAAGAATAAGATGGAGCAAAAAATGCAGTTCCTGATTATGCTCCAGCAAAAATGTATTATTTAAGGACTTTTTAAGCTTCACACAGGTGTGCCAACAGAGGTGAGACATTTTCAAGCAGAACAAAAACAAAGGTCAAGCTGGCAGGCGGCAGGCTTTAAGGGGTGAGTCTGACTAAAGCCTGGAACTTCAGGCGTAAGCTGCAGAGATCTCTGAAGAGGAAAAGGAGAATAGACTGTAATATCATCCTCCAGTGCACACCATCTCAACCAGAAAATCACCCACAAGGAAAAGTTGTTTAAGTTTGCGAATTGGTATTTTTGACTCGCGAGTCCCTGTAAACGACGGAGAGGACACACGATCATTGTCTTAGCTGCGGAGGCGACGCTCTCAGAGTTTCCTCTGCGCTACGAAGGGACGACTCGCAGCTCCCCTGCTGCAAAATCCGTTTCTGGAGTCGAGATTTTCTCTTGGAACGCTTGTGAATTCATGCACACACGCTGGGTTCGCACACTATATGAATAATACGGGAGGAGCAGCGGCTCCTCGGAGTCAGCTGTATTCGTGTCATGCATTAACCATGGCACCTCTAATGCATTTCTGAACACTGTCTCCTCCACGCCTCGTGCAAAGAAGCGAAAATGTGCGAAACATGACACATAAATGGTTCGCGTCATGTTCGCTTTGTAGGTATCATGAATTCGCATGATGTAAAAAGAAAAAAAAGATGAGGCGGTTTGGAGGCTAACGCGGACGATAAAACGCTTTGTCTCCATTTGGCTGTCAATAACAAATTCTTGCGGCTCTTATTCAACGATGAAAATCTGAAAGCCAGCCAAAAAGGAGGCAGAAAAGAAAAACAGGAAAAAAAACAACAAATCCCCTCATCTTATTCCCATATCGGGCTGCACTCATATTGAGAATGGAGGAGAGGGTGAAAGCTCTGCCAAGTTGTAAGATCAGTTGCCAATTCCAATTTACATTTTCCACCACCCTCATCTGCTCAAAGCCCACTAGGAGTCAGCTCGTTTCTGCAAAGTCACCCAGACGTTTCGTGTTTACATTTGTTCGGCAACTCCCCTCCTTTTGATCACATTCTACTTCCTGCAGAAGCGCAGCGAGCGGTCTCCAGACTTTTATCTGTACAATAATGTCATCTGGATCCGAGCTCACCGGCTGAGGAAGAAATATTTTATTCCTTTTGCTCCTTTTGTCAGAGTTTTTGTTGGCTTTTTCGCAGCTACAGTAATCTTTTTTCCTTTGTTTCTCCAGAGCCAAATTAACTTGTTTCTTTCCAATTAAAATACAGCAAATTGAAGAGAGGAAACATTCGGGTCAGAAGATAAGGAGTAGGAGGAAACAAATGAAGAGAAATAAGATAAAAAGGACACTTTGTGAGCACAATTACAAGGAGCAGCATGTATCCTGAAGGCAAGTTATAAAAAAGAATAGCAATTTATTAATTTTTATTTTTTTTGTGGTGCCAGTAAACAAGAAAACAGCCTCCAGTGTGCAACAAAATCAAAGACTGAACCTGGTTTAAAGTTCATTTCACGACCACTGGCGTAGAGCCCTGCAGGGAGTTTGAGCGTTTTTAGCTAAAAATAAAAGATCGACGTGAACTGTAGGGTTAACTTTCCCTCTAAAACTCTGGAGGTTTTCTAAAACTCTGGAGATTTGCTTTGTTTGGACTTCAGGGACGCGGCTTGTACTGTATGTGTTTCATTTGCATGCAAAGCATCACTGCCATGAATATTACATCAGTTTGATTATGCAACAGCGATCATAAACAAACTGTTTGCCTCAAAACTGGAGACATACCTCATACGGAGGGTTACAAGAGACACGCAAAGGTTTTAAGAGCTAACATTGTATAACAGCATATTGCATTTAAGCTCGGTTTAAATACATGACGTTCACAGAACAGATCGGCCTTCAAACTTCCACTAGGAAGAAAAACGAGGCAGCCGTTGGGTCGTCCATCATCCAATTTCCTTGTGGGTTGGACCCCAGGGTGCCGTAGTGCTAATGCTTAAGACTGCAATGTATGTGAATAGCCTCATAGCTGCAGGCTAGAATACATAACAGACTGTCTCTGTGTAAACCAAGGCATAGACGAGCATATACACTCATTGAAGCATGGTTTGGACCCAGATTAGCTCCATTAGAGTAGGAGACAGGTTCTGCCTGGTCTGTTGGCTCTCTCTCATGGCTGCTCACTGAGTAATAACTCTCTTTAGAAACGCTCCTAAGCCCATCAAGCGAGACATTTCAACTTGGTAAATGATGAAAAGTGAATTTACCAGTTAAAAATGGGGCTTTTCCGTTTCACATAAAGGAATAAAAGAGATGTAGGCTCAATTGTTCACAGCAAGAAACCAATCACGTCGAAGCAATTTAAAAAACAAAACAAAAACATAACCTTAAACTTTAACTATAAAATTAACTTCTAATTTGTGAGTTTTCAAATAAAAGTTGGTAGAAACTTACAATAATCAAGTTTAACCTTTAATACTGTGGTATTATTGCTCCTGTTCAATGGAAATATGAATCATAACATCACTTTAGGCCATCAAAGTGTGTCACTGTAGTATAACAGAAGGTTTATTAATAATACTATGTAATCTAGCACACCTGGAAACTACGTATACAAAATGCTGAACCCTGTTATAGGCCTGCAGCGTGATGCAGCTGGCAGCACTGCTGCCTTGCAGCAAGAAGGTCTTGGGTTTGAATCCTGGCTTGAAGTTTGGATTTTCTCCTCATTCTCACAGCCAAAGAACATGACAGAAGGTTAATCGGTCTGTAAACTGCCAGAGATAGGCACCAACCGTAGACTGTACATAATGGATGAATGGTTTCAACCCTGATATGAATGTAAAACATTGATTAAGCACTTCAAATAATCCAGAACATGGCAGTTTCTCATTCTCTTATAGCACATGTGTCAAACTCAAGGCCCGCGGGCCACATGTGGCCCGCCATGTCATTTTATGTGGGCCCCCAGCGCTTTATAGGTCCATGATTGACTTAAAATAGGTTTTGAGCACGAATTTACAACAAACTACATCTCCCATAATGCATTCCGATTGTTACCAGCCAACATTACGGCTTCTCGCCACTAGAGAGCAGCAGAGTCACCTCAAGCTGCTTATTGATTTTCCCAGCGAATAAAACTGAGACTTCGACACGCTAACATCAAAACGTCCAAGAAAAGAAAAATCGATCTACAAGTAAGACTGAATGAAGATGTGTGTGAGTTGGTGTCAGGGCGGCAGGTCGCGCTAGATGTTATCTTGACCGACAACATAAAAAAAATCGGTCATGTACTATTTTTATCCGTGAAATTACAATCATATTAACATTGACTATTTAGTCGCATTTTATGCGGTTTAGTTAATATTCACCGTGAATCCAGATCCCATCACAAATTAAGCAGATAAATGCATCTACATTTTTCTCCGTAGTGACAAAAACCACTGGCCCCAATAACTTTTAATAAATTAAATTAAGCGACTTCACTTAAATTACCAGCACTTCACCCGCTGGGGTCTGAACGCACTTCCTCCTGGTTCCCATCTGCAGAAAAATCTGCGCTAATTCATCAGTCAGTTGGATCTGTCTGATCCAAACAGATCAACTGAACTCTGAGTGTTTTACCCTGTGCGGTCCGGTGTGCGCTTTTACCAGGATTATTTATTTATTTATTTAGCGTGGTTTCGCTTCTCCGAAACGGACAGATGTTACGTCTGCAGCTCCTCCAGAGCGCCGCTCTCCTGGATAACGTGAACCCGGAAGGCTCCATTTGTTAAATTTGGGCGGTTTCTAAGTTTTCGCAGT
>NW_015114697.1:16837-40189 GCF_001443285.1 Poecilia latipinna | reverse complement strand
GTGGCCCGTTGAGGGGGGCCAATATGCAGAAGTGGCCCTCGGTGAAATTGAGTTTGACACCCCTGTTTTATAGAATGCCAGAATTTTGTTTTGTACAGAGTGAAATCCACAGGGATGATAAATTCTTTGCAAATGAATTTAAAGTTTGCAACACATAATCATGCATAGTTTCTTATGCATGCAAACCTGTAGAGGGTAAATGGATTGAAGCTACACTGTGATTTTCCAATCATACTGGCCATTTAAAGTGCTTTCACTACAGCTATATTTAGCCATTCGCACACATTCATACACCAACACAAAGATCGACAGGCAAATTAAGGTTAAGTGCATTGGCCATGAGCACGTCAACATGTCTTAGGCAGAAGCTGAAGTAAAAAAAATCCTAAACTTTTCGTTTGCCAGTCCCCTCCAAAGGCAGAAAGGATGTTGGTTCACTTGCACTGCTGTTAGCAGGTGCCTAAAAAGTCCCACTGCTCTTAAACGCCCCATGGAAGCTAAAAACCTACTTCTTGAATTAGCACCACCTACTGGTAGCTGTGGGATACTACAAGGAGTATTAAGTATTTTTTTTAAATAAACTTCTTTATATTTTTTTTACATTATCTTGTGCCTGTCCTTAATTGCAGAGGCATATAGAGACTCTGTCTAAACTGATTAAAGTGTGATATCTTCACATCTGGTAATGTTGCATGTATGATTGCATCTCCAGCTCAACCAAACTGAAAAAGAGTTTATTTAAGACATGTAGAGAATTATCTAGCATGAGCATCACATGTTTAGATGCAACATGTTTTTACAAACTCCCCAGTGCCACACAGCCCAGATAAATGTCATGTGAATGTTGCAACAGACAAGACGAGGCAAGAAAGACGAGGCGGGTCCAAAAAGGCCGGTGAGAATCACAGAGAACCACAACCCATTCGTTCAATAGACTGAATTGCTAAATTAATGATTTTATCAAAATGTAAGACATGGTGCATGTGTTAATGGTTTAATCAATAATTAAACAAGGGTTGTTTGCAAAACAGTTAGCTGTTTGCTGCAAGGCTTTACCTGGCTGATTGGATCTGCAGCTCCTTGATTTTGTGTCAGAGGATAAAGTATCCTCCATGGTCATTTCTAATTCAAAAGTCTGCTTTTATAGAGAAATGCTTGTAAGTAAAGTTCAAACATTAAAGTATAACAAGCAGAGGCTACATCATAGGGTGTAAAATGCCTTTGAGGGGTATGCAGGCAAATGTGCAACTGTATGCACAGGAATAGCAGACATTCTCTCTCCCTCATTCCTTCATGTTGTCCTCCAGTTTGAAAGCATTGAATTTTAATTAGTCCAGTAAATTTAAGCTTGTAATGTGAGATCTTAAAAGAGACTGGTATCTATGCTGTAGCTGTAAGACCTGTGAATCGTATCATGTGCTTTGAGGGTGTTGCGTTCAACAAGTGTATCGGCAGAAACGCACCATGCAGGGGAAAATAAAAAAAAAAAGGCTCATTCTGACACAGGAGCTCAGCTCAGGCTTGTTGCGGCACCACTTTAGACGCACCATCTGCTGCACTCCACAGCTGAGCAGACTGCAGCGGCGAAGCAAAGGAAAATATTAACTACGTTCGGCGTGTCTGTGCCTGTGCACCCGCAAGCATCCATCCACCACGGCGGCGTTTGAGGAACAAATAAACGCTCATTATCATCAGCTGCCTTTGTTTTAGTTCAGACGTGTGCGTGTCAGGCCTGCAGAAAAGAAGCGCTGCCTTCCCTTTGGGCTAGTGAGCGCGGCTCGTTTGAGTCCGGCTGATTGGTGCCGGGGGTTGGTGCCTCTGCATAGGCTGATTAATTTGTTAATTAGCTCCAGCAGCTCTTAATGAGATGCCCATACCTCTTCATCCTCCGTCAGGGGAGGAGAGCTGGAGGAGCGCAGGTGGATAATACTTAGACCCCCTACACACACCTATACATACACATCCGAAGTGCTTAGCAGGGAAATGAGTGCAATTCCTCCGACGTGTGAGGCTGTCAATTAAAACTGCAGGTGCTTCGAGGAGCTGGAAGAGGAAAGTAGATGTTCACAACAGTTCAGCAGGGCTAGAGAAGGGATTCAGGCTCATAGGAAATCCACTTCATGTACGAAAGGTAGAGCGTAAAATAGCTGGTAATTCATGTACAAAAGGCAAAATCTGTGTCACTGTATTTGGCTTCAAACACTCAGACTTCCTTGTACTGTCATTTAATGCTTTTAGTATAACTGCTGCTGTTTATTCAGCATTTAGTCTGCTTATAGACACAGACAGTATAGGGTCACTTGCCTTTTGCACACGCATGGACTTTAATTACATCCCAATCTCAGTATGATGGCTCTTATATAATAGCTTAATACCATTTGAGGAAACAGCAGCTTCAACTCTTCTGGAAAGGATTTCCACATGGTTTGGTGCTAGAGGGAATGTTTGACCATCCGACCAGAAGTGAATATCTGAGGTTAGACACTATAGGCTGCTGCATTCTCGGGAGTAATGCTCAGACTCTGATCGCAACCTCCTACTGCCTACATTTCTCATGATTATTCCTTAATCTCAATCTGAATGGAAACTACCAAGACTGAAGACCCCGTTTGGTGCCTGGTCCTGATTCTTCTCCACCCATCACTGCTCATCCTTGCACCTCTTTGAGCTGAGTCTCAACTTTATCATCCTTACCACCTTGAGTCTGCCTCAGATCATCGCAGCGTGAAGTACGCCAGATTATGTTGGGGCTTTAGCAACAAATTCAGCCAAAAGGTGTCCCATCCACTCAAGGTCCACACCTAGTCATCCAGGTTTGTAGGTTTTGCTTGAAGTCTTGGGTCAGTCAGCAAACTGTTCCCACAGTCGGACACATAACACGTCTTGGTATCCTGACGGATTTAACGTTCAGGTCACTGAAACAATAGACCAGACCACAAGTCCTTAAAAACAGACCCAGTCTGTAATCTCCTCTTTATAAAACTTTTGACTCAATGCCTTGAGGCAATGCCGTTCTTCTGGCAACTTCCAACCTCACACTCGTCTACTGAAATGTCAGGAAATATTTACCAAACCATTTGTCTGAACTAATCCAAAGTCCAGCGTGTTTTAAAAACCTCAGATACTCTTTGTCCTCTGTTCTTATCTTCATCTGAAGACTACATGAAGCTTGGAGGTTCGTAACTAGTGACTTTACAGACAGTGGCAAAATCTCAATCCTATGAGTCTGAGCGTCCGCTGACCCCGCTCTCTGATTTTACGTGCCCTACATCTTCCTTGTAGTACAAAGAAAGACTTCCTTGAAATGCTTTAAAGTGGTCTTGATAACAGTTCCTCACGCTTCATGACGTGACCTTTGTGCTTCTCTGTGTGCAGAGAAAGTGGATTTTCTGGCCGTGAAGTGATCTGGCTGTGTGAGGAGGGAAGAAGCAGAAGCTGCGTGTGTTTTGGAGGTAAAGGAGCAGCAGGCGGAGGAGAGCAGGTGTAGCCTGGCTCCCACTCCGCTTGCAGCATCTGCTGCAGGGCCAGCCAGTTACTATAATCGGCCCATGTTTGGCACTTATGTGTGCGTAGAGGAGAGCAACGTCCACAGATGAGTGACTACCTTTTCTCACTTCTCTCCCAGGGCTCCCTGTTTGTTGTTTGATCCGTCCAGCTCCCCCTCCTGAAGTCCTGTGCTGTCTCATCTTATTATGTGTGCGACAGCCAGTTGTCGTTTCACCTTATCCACCCCTGTCCCGTCAATCAGAGCTGCATGGACCAACAATGCCCTCGACATAAAGCAGCCCTGTCCTTGACCCCATCATTCGTCAAATGCAAATGATTTGCATTACTATTCAGATCGCCGGCAGGAATCTCACATGACTCACTCTCTCTCTCTCTCGCTGTGCTGGCCTCAGGTGTAGAGGCAGGTAGATTTGATAGGTTAATGCAGCAGTAATGTCGAGGTAAAAGCCTGAAATAGTCAGGGTTAGCAGAGATCGGCGTCCAGCTGTGTCCCAGGTTAAAATCCATGGAAAGTGGAGGTAAAATAATCCTGTTTTGCTCTGGGGAATATTTTTGCCTCGTAGTTTTTTTGTTCTCTACATTCTGTCGTGTTTTCACAGGTGAGGCTTGTAAAGCAAAGTGTATTGGAGAGCATTAGCAAATACTGGAATATCAGCACTATGGGGAAAACATCCCCACTTTTCCTCATAATTATACACTTGTGAAAATCAGCTCCATTGTTCCCACTTCACATCTGTCTGTGGCCCATTGATAAATATGGGGGAAATGGTATAAAAAAAGCTTGTGACAGACGGGGTCATTACAGTCTGAAGGCTGAAATTTGATTAGATTGTTTGGTAACACTATTTGAAGGGGTGTGCATAAGACTGACACGGCACTGTGATAAACATGACAACACCTGTCATGAACATAAAGGAGTCTTTATGAATGTTTATGACTCATGAAGTGTCATTCAGT
Source organism: Poecilia latipinna (assembly GCF_001443285.1). Lineage (NCBI taxonomy): Eukaryota > Metazoa > Chordata > Actinopteri > Cyprinodontiformes > Poeciliidae > Poecilia > Poecilia latipinna. Next base: position 35,725 of record NW_015114697.1, on the reverse strand, counting down.
AAATAATGACACTTTTAATGCAAAGTTGCTCTAAAAGTTGCATTAAAAGTGATTATTTTTAATCAGGATATCTGCAGGTTTCACCAAGTGAAATTTAAGATTTTTAAGACCTTTTTGATTCCTGTTTAAATGAAATTTAAGACTGAAAAAACTACAACTATAGGGGGGTGGCTCATATGGACAGAAGCAATCCAGTGACAAAAATGAACATCACCCATCCAACAAGTGATACATTTGCAGTTACCCATGACAGATGCAAAGAAAAGCTAGCTAGCAATGGTATATTAGCAGTTAGCTACAGACCGTCTCAAGTCACAAAAACCAGTGAAGATGTCTGCATTAACTTTTGTCTGACTAAAACGTCCTACAAGAAAAAAAAATACCAGCTAAAGATTGAATGGTCCTGCCACAATTAGATTTAAGACCTATGATTAGTCTATTTAAGGCCTACTTACATTTTAAATATGAATGTATGGCATTTTAAGGCCTTAAAACTTAGATAAATTAATTTCAGACCTTTTAAGGATACATGAACACCCTGTTGATTTTCTGATTCAGAAAAAAAATCTGTTGTGTGTCTAGACTTTGCTCCCGCTGTTTTCAGAATAAGTGTATGGAAAATAAACCTGAGCTGCTCCATCCAGCCTGCTTTACAGATTAGTGTCAGACTGGAGGGCGACACACTAAAAGTTTTCAAATAAATGATCAGACGTGAAGATAGGCTTTATATTTTTGATTCCAATTTATTAGGATCAGATAACAAAAAGCAGGGAACGAGACTGGGGGCCTGATCACGCTGCAGGGACGATTAGCTGCTTTTACAAAAAGAAAATGTTGCAGGATTTCTACGCTATTTGCACACTTAACTCTCCATCCATCCTTCAACTGCAGTGCCATGCCTACTTGAGATGAAAGTCTTCAAACAAATGATCCAATATGAATATAACCTTAATATTTTTGACAACAAGAAGCGGAGAAACAAGACTTTATCAAATCATAAAACACGGTGGAGGTAAGATGATGCTGTGGGGATGATTGGATGCGTCTAGAATAAGAAGACGGTTGTTATTTTCGGATCATCCATAAATCCATCTGCCTACTGCAGGAATATCTAAGTTCATATTAAGCTTTGACATTCTTACTTTAAAAATGGAAACAAATAACCTACAACTATAAAATAAAATACTAAATTGTGTAATTTTGTGTAAGGATCAACGTCTAATAGCAACAATATTCAACTTTAAATATTCATGCTGCGTAATTATAGCAAACGGCATGAAAACAATCCAGTACATTAGGCTTGAAAGGGAAAAAGAAAACACAAATTGTACAAAGTGCCTCGCTGCTGTTTTGTTCACCAATATGTTTGTCGCTTTAGGAGAAGCCGAACAAATTAAACAATTTGCAGAAAAAATGAACTCAGACTTCCCTTCCTTTTGTTCATTCGGAGCATTTCTTTCAGGAATACTGAGATCCGCCGGGAGGAAAAGCAAGAAAATCACTCAAGTAGCACAAAACTCAAATCAAAAGGGATTTATCTGCTGCTGCCGTCCAAGCAAATGTTCCCGTTTGAACAGAGCATCAGAGAAACCAACACGGCGCTAACAGAGCAGAGAAACATAAATGTAGAATCATGCCATATGTTAATTATTACGTCTTTATGTTGGCTGATCCAAACAGAGCTCAAAGGCGAACACAAACAGCACCGAGCGTCGCGGCAGACCTCGCATACTAATTCCAACTGCTTTCCCATTTTTTTTCCTGCAGTGTGTGCGCTCGCTGACAGCCTGTCTTTATGGGTGCCAGTACGAACGTTCAGACACACTGGGGATGCTATTCTGGCTCCCAAAACAACACCGCTGTCCCCCATGGGAGAAGCGAGGCTCCCAGTTCGCCCCGTAGAGCCGAGCCGTGATTCAAACGCCTGTCATCTCGCTGTAATGATGATCCATCCGCAGCCATTACCAGCCCATGGTTTCTCACTTACAAAGCTGATTGTTTGACATGTGAAACATACATCAGCATAATCTGCCCCATTAGTCAGTTTTTTTTTTATAAGAGCACCCACAGCAAATCAAGTGGAAAGGAGCGGGACAGAGGGAGCTACGACGCACGAAACAGTCAGAGGGAACAAGAGACGTGAACAAACGAGGACAGAAGAGGGAGAATTTTATGGGACTTAATGATGCGGGCGTGCATAATGTTCACAAACATATTTTCTCTCTACTGGAGAGCAGTTTGGGTTTTGTTGCTTCAGAATGAGACATTTAAATTCATAAATAGTCCTCTTCTACTGAATCCTGCTCCTATTAAGTATTTATATTTGTGCAGCAGCTCAGAGCAGACAAACTTAATCACAGCTCAACAGAAGCTACGTTTTGTTTTCTGTGTGTGTGTGTGTGTGTGTGTGTGTGTGTGTGTGTTATATACTTTACCACAAGATCTGACTGCTTACTTTAAAAAAAAAAACTAACATAAACCATGTTTTCAGTCTGCTTTGATTTCCATTTATTAAAACTTTTATGTTATAAATAGACCTGCTACATCTTCCGTCTGGCTTTGTCTTTTCATTTTACTTTAACTATGAAACTTAAACATCTTTGAATTCAGTTTAATTCGATTCACTTCATCCATCCCACCAAAACGCAGGAGTTCAGCCACCCTGTGGTGAAAAACGGGAAAACTCTGTTTCCGTTTGACTGACTTTAACACCTCTGTATAAAAGTTTAAACAGCGTTTTAATTCTACCAGTAAAATACTCTCTAACTCATGTCTAAATCATCAAAATTTAAAGCTTATTTTGAATTATGCTCTCTTATATCTGCATCCGCCCTGCTGGAGAAGAGTCAGCGAGTCGGTCCTGATCTCGGCATGCAACGATGGCGCCTCGATAAAAATACGGCTCTGGAAACAAAACAAAGAACCAACTGCACTGAAAACCTCCTGATTTCTCCATCAAATATCGATTTCTGATCTCTTCCTGAGTTAAAACATTACTATTGTTGTTTCTAAATCAATATGAACTTGTTTTCTTTGCATTATTTGAGATGTGAAAGCACTGGATCTTTCTTTTTTTCTTATTCTGACCATTTCTCATTTTCTGCTAAAAGATATTAAATTTTTGCTTGAAATTTCAGACATGTTGTCATTAGTTTATAGAATAAAAGAACAATGTTCATTTTACTCAAACATAATCCTACAAAGAGTAAAATCTGAGAAACTGGTCATTTTAAGTAGTCTGTGTGTATTTATAGCAACACAAGATACTTTACAAGCAGGTTTGATTTAAATGTAGGTCTATTTAATTCACTCAGAACCAAAACAAATGTCATTCTTTGCAAAACGGTCCTGTCAGATAAGATAACGATGTCCAGCAGTGACAGGGCAGATTAATCAGGCAGATTAAACCTAAAAGTGAGTAAAATCGATCAGACCAAATAGACTCGTGAGTAACTACTGCTACAAACTCAAACTCTACGCCATAAAGATCAAGAGGAGAAAGAATCATGTGGATGTTTTAACCGAGTTAAAAATAACATTAAAGATTACATTTAGGGCATCACTTTCAAAGTAAAAAAGCGCCTCTACAAGGACTTTACAAGCATTTTACCTTGTAAAGATTAGAAGAAAATAAAAACAGAATAAACAACATGATTCAAGAAGAGTTTGAAGACGATCAGCTTTGAATATTCCCGTGTGAAGGGTTTTGTCCATCCACAGGGACGGGCTGAAACCCTTTCATCCATGTTCTCCTTACATTCAGCATGAAACACTGATGTGAGGGTTTCCTGAGCCAGAGGAGTAAAACTATAGGAGGAAGCAAAGAAGAAACCAGGCTGGTCCAAAGGAGAACGGATGATTTACACAGTTGGATTTTGATCCAGAGAGTCAAACGTATGAAAGAAAAAACGGTCACTGAGCGAGTCGGCGTGTGAACTTCACCTGCTCATGGGATCGCACGTGTGTGACGAAGGCCGGCTGACGTGCTAATCACCTCTCGGGGTGGAGTAGAGCAGCCTGTCCTCGTTCTCAAAGTCACACTCCGCAGCACCCCGCACACACACACACACTCGCACTCTTAAGACACCGCAGTCCTCCTTCCACCCTCCTCACAATGAGTCAATAGGACTGTGCTCATCAATTCTGTCGAGGGTTGCTATGGAGACTGAGAACAGTGTGTGTGTGTGTGTGTGTCTTCGGTGGAGGCGCGCGTGTGTGTGTCGGTGTGTGTCTTAATATCTTCTCTGGTCCCGTCAGGTCACGTTTCATCCTGATTTCCCCTCGCGCGCACATTAGAGACCCCCCACCGAAGCCTTGAGCAGGCATTTCTCACATTCACACTCCTTGAATACCGATAGGAAAATAACAATGTGTGTGTGTGTGTGTGTGTGTGTGTGTGTGTGTCATAGTAACGTTGAGGATTCCTGAAGTCACATGTGTGTGTGTGTGTGTGCAGTCGGTGTTCAAAAGCCGGTTGCATTGCTGCAGAAGATCTCTGCAGCATGCAGTGCAAACGTTACAGAACATGCACGGCTGCTGTGCGTGTGTGTGTGTGTGTGTGTGTGTGTGTGTGTGTCTGCATGTTCAGAAAGCGGCTCTGCAGGTTTTATTTTTAGCATCACAGGCAAACTGAGACCCCCCCCCTCCATCCTCCGTCCTCCTCCCCTCCCTCTCCTTTTGCTCTCTGCCCTCGCTCTCGTCTCATCTCTCGTTCCATGCTGTGTGTATCTTGCTTATGATCACAAGCGCTGTATGCCGAAGCTTCAGCGCTCACCGCTAATGTCTGAATGAATGCAAGCTCTCACTTTCATGTCCCGCATCAGAAGAGGCGGCACGTACAAAACCTCGCAGGAGCGGAGGTGACGTCTGAACTGTAAGCCTCCCTGTCGCTACGGCAGCCAAGCCAAGGTCAAGTGCTCAGTGGCCTGGTAAAGCTTTTCATTACATATTTAAATCCACCAAATTCCCCACAGAGACCGCCTGCTGCTCTCCGCTTCCTCCCTCCAAACTCGCCTTTTCTCTGTATTTTTCTAAATTCGCATATGGACAGAACGAAGCGGGTCCCGCCGTCTGAGCGTCGCTGTGATGGGTAACATTTGCGTGATGCCAGCAGGGCTGCAGATGCAGCTGTTTGTGAGGATGCCAGCAGAAACAGACAGGCGGGCGAAATACCACCTCCCTCAGTAAGCCAGATGGAAATGAAGACTGGGGTTTAGATTCACGCAAACTCAATTACCGCCACGCGCTTTGGGTCCGTTGGTTGGCCTTAAGTTTTCAAATGCATGCTCCATCAAATACACACACAACTTTCACGCTTGATGAACATCCAGCTCAGTACGACTCACACATTACGTTCATTTTCTGGTTTTTTCTTCTGCTAGAGCAGAAAATGAGTAATAAAAAGTGGGGTTAAAATTGATAGTTAGTCAAAGAAACAGGAAGAGAAGGAAAATGTGATTTCTCACACTGTGAGAGCAAAATAACTGCTAAAATAAATCATACAAGTCTGTAAAAAAAGCTGTGATCACCAGCCTCGGCTGCTGTTAGTGGCATTCCCCAAGGCTTATTACTAGGCCCCCTTCTGTTTCTTATTTTTACATATGTCTTTGTCACACTTTTAGGAAATATGACTTTAATTCCCTTTTTTTTGATTATTTTATTTATGATTTTATACAGAATAAGACATGCAGTACAATCAACAAGTCAAACAATACCGTTTATAAACTCCAATCCCTTCCCACTAAATATAATAACTATAATAAAATGAAAGGTTATTAAAAGGGTTTAATGCACAATGTGACAAATATGAACTGAAAAAGAAACCTGATGTTTAATATTTGAGGCAAGAGACGCATCTAGATGAAGCAGGCAAGGATCCCAAATCTTCAAAAAGATTTTGTATGTTTTTTCTTAGATTATATGTAATTTTTCCAGGGGAAAGCAACTAATATGACTTTAATTGTTGAGTTGTGTGATCAAACAGAGAACAAAATCTGTTTTGGAAAAACTTGTTAAAATGCTCTCGATTTATTGCCAATAAATAAGGTTATGAGTTCGTGCGTCCTTCTTGTTAGCGCCTCAGATTTTGAGAACCAGGAAAGCGCCGTCCTTCCCGTTCTCACTCTCAGTAAAACAAGCAGCTGTAGATGCAGGCGAACATGTTCTGGTTGAACCATTTCCTCCTCCGTCAACCAGACAGACTTCAGCTGGTGCAAAACGCAGCTGCTTGATGCTGCGACTCCCATCCTCCAACAACTTCCCTGTGAAATGCAATATCGATTCCAACTTTCAAGTCTCTCTTCTGTATATTGTTACTGTTCCGCCTGTCGAGTGGCGCCTCGTCTTTGGAAACCTCTGAGATGATATAAGATACTTTAACGTCCATGAAACTTACATGAAGTGGAGCATTTTCTGCAAGAAAAGACGATACAGGCGGATTCTGTTAAATTAATCTTCATCAATGCATCAAATTTACAACCCTGTATTTTTTTTTGCTCCAAAGCAAACATTTTTAATATTGCTTTTAATATTTCATTTTTGTATTTATTTACACTGTGTTGACTATGTTCATGAGTGCCTGTATTATCAATTTGTCCTTAATTGACTTCCTTGGATGTCTAGAAACGATGAATATAATTAGCATTTATTATCAGTCTTGTGCTAATTCGTACTCGTGTTATTATTACTATCATCAAAATGACCCCTAACAGCGATTGTGAACTCCGTCTCCAGCTTGTAAAGATGAAAGATCCAGTCGGGTTCGGAGGCTTGTGAAAGCCTGCAGGCTGCGCTTGGAGGCAGAGCTGTGATGAGGCTGCAGCGCCTTCAAAAAAATACAATTAACGGGAAGAAAGGGGAACTGGAGGACATGTTGGAGCAGCTGCAATCACTGACGCAACGATCACAACGAGAACAAATCAGCAGGGTAACTGTTTCTGCATGTTTTTATTACCGATAGCTGCATAAAATGTGTCTGTTAAAATGCATGTAAGTGTTTATGAAGTCATGACGTTGTTATTAGATGATAGAGGGAGAAGCCAAAAGCCAAAGGTATATTTTTATTATCTTAGAGAACAACCCTGAATATTTAGGCAAAATATTCAAAATCAAATATTAAACTCAGATCTTCCGTATTTAAAAAGGTAATGCAGCTATTCCATCCAGACAGAAGCATTTATAAATCCTTTATAACTCGCTTTTTGACTACAGTGTGCAAACTTTGGGTTCCAAATAGTTTAATTACTTTGTGAAAGTACTAAAGGTAAGACGGGAAGGATAAAGGGGGAAGGTCTGACGATTTCTGGACGAAGATCAAGGAGGATTTTCAAGTAAGTAGGACAAGCCTGAACCCCCGTTGGTAAGAGTGAAAAAAAAAGAGGATATTTGGAGGTGAAAGTGGAGGAAGAGCAGAAATCTGTGGAATGAGAAGCTTTTATTCTGAAGGGTGAAGTCTGAGTGGGGAAGGTTTGGCTGTGGTTTCCCAGTTTTTTATTACTTTTATTAATGCTGCTTTTCGCGTTACAGCTTCCTGCACACTTACTGGCACTCGCACTAAAGATGCAATAAAGGCCTTAAGATAAATTTAACGTGAAGCGATGAAGCGTAATTACACAACATCACTGGTACAAGGAATTGACAAGAAAGTTGATGATTCTTTTTAGTTTCAAACCAAGAGCTTTACATATTAAAGAGAGCTACCTAACTTTCCTTATTTATAGAAGTGGATCACTAATTCTGCCTCATTTTTAAAGATTTTAAGACTCCAGTGGCTTTATTGAGCCTTACCAGACATAGTAGAGGAGAAGAAAAGTGTCGGGAATTGAACCCAGGATCACCAACTTTCTTCTAAAATCTGACAAATTAAATGATTTGTAGCTTCGTTTTCTTATAAAATCTTGTGTTTTGCTGCTCTAGGCTATTTTCCGTGTAGCTGTGAAGGAAAAAGTGGACTTTAGAATTGAAAATGTTGCTGACTCGTTATCTAGAAACGTTTAAATTTAATCTAAACCTCTTAACCTATTCAAGTAAGGAACACAACTGGTTGCCTAAACTTGTCCTTAGACGCTTAAAGAAATTTAAATTAAAACAAACTGGAAATTTAACAATGAATAAGATGAATAAATGGAGAAATAAACACACAATAGCCGTGTTTGCATTATAAATGCACACAAAACTGTTTTCAATATTATGCTAATGTAGAAAAAACACAATTTTGCAATTGTGGTGTTTCTATTAAATAAAAAATAAGTTTGAATGAGTTTGTTCATGAGATAACGAATTAGAAAACACACCGCATCGTCTTCCTCGCGGTTTGCACCAACAACATTCGGTTGTTGATCATGTGACTGACAAGGTGTTTCCATTGCAGTTTTTCAAAATAAAATAATTTCAATATGGCCAAAAAAACACTAGGAGTTTTTTCAAAATGTTTGTGTTTCCTTTAAGCAAATGTAGTTTCAAAATGTCAAACTGTGGAACTGTGTGGTCAGTGGAAATGCTGCTTGTGAAATCATTTCCAGCTGTATTTGTTATGCATATGCAGACGTTTTACTAGAGGCTGAAGAACTTAATGCTGTCAAAATACTGAAATAGTGAAAATCCCATCTTCCATCTTGTTATCTTTTTAATTCAGAACAACACAGTTGAAGTAAAGCCCTGCTGTGCATAAATGGTACTGATCAGTGTGTTAATAAAAAGTTTTTTCAAGCATATAAATCAAATTTAGATAAACTTTTTTACAGAAATGACACGTGCTGCTCTAGTCAGTGAATCTTTCTCCCTTTGTTTAAGTTGCTGTTGGTTTTCTGGCTGATCCCACTTTGCCCAGCATACAGCTGGGAGAGGAACTGGTTTCATCTGGCTGCATGAACAGGGTGAGGGTCTGCTGAAGGTCTGGTTTGTCTGCTGCTTGGAGACGTGATGCGAAGCGGAGGCGGCTTCCCAGAAACAGATGTTTTGGCAGATTTGTTGTAAATCTGTCCTTGGTGTTTCCGTCAGAAAGGTTAAGTGGGTTTTTTCAGAGCATGGTCTTTTCTTTCATTCCAGGTTTTCCTTTCATTTAAAGTTACATAATAATAAAAATAATAGTGTTGACATCTTTGGAGAATTATTACTTAATGGTTATGTGGAAAAAATTACTTTTTTCTTAATTTGAGTTTAATAAAAAAGAAAAAAACATTTTTTCTCTTCACAACAGGATTCAGTTTGTCCAAGTTCACCAAATACACAAACATCGACCGTCTGAATTTATTTGGATTCAGGCCATTGACCTTTGACCTAAAGTCTAGAAATTGTAATAATAAAATAATTTTTATTGACACATTTACAAACACAAACTGTTTCAGATTTAAAACAGTGGTTCTTAAGAAACATTTTTTAAAAACATGAGATTGAAACCAAAAAGTGTTGCAACAAATCACAAACATTATGTAATATATCGATACTTGTGGTATCAAAAGCATCTGTTTTCCTTACTTGTAGAAGTTGGAGTCACGAGTTTCTAACGTAACGTTTTGGGTTTGAAACCAAAGTTTGGGCTGCTATAAAACACATCTTGATATTCAGAGTATCATTAGCAGCACCCTGAGATTTTGTCCAATTAATCATTCTCGTCAATAGAAAATCTGCAGTGAGTTTAAATCTCTAAATTAATGAACTTTACAGACACAGTGATTGCATTCGGTTTAAGACTGATACTCGACGGCCACGACTCTCTAACACAACGTGGTTAGATTTCTGTCTGTCTGTAAACACTAAATAGCCACCATTCATTTGGTGTGAGTTTTCTCACGCCTGTATCAACAGTTCCTGCCTCGCCTTTCCAAATCGGCATGTCGGATTGCTGAGGCAAGAACGGCAAACAGCAGAAACCGTCACATGGCGTATCTGCAGCGCGGACATTGATATGCATGAGTTCGCGCCGCCACACGTGCTCAAAGAAAACCACAACACACACAAAATGCACATTTCCAACCCCTCACACACTGACTCCTCTGTCTCTGTCAAAGGAAAATGGAATCCATCACATACAGGATGCATGGGGGTGAAAGATTACTCACATTTCTCCCAATCAGAGCCAAATTGCTCTGGATGGCTCTCGTATTTGGAAGATAGAGCTGGCTGTGTCTTTGCATGCAAATAACAAAGTCGGCCTCTCAATTTGCTTTCTCCTTGACTTAAAGAACGTGTTGAAGGACTGTCGCTGAGTCTCTGCTGAAAACGTTAGGAATCTGCAAGGGAAGTAATTCATGCTGCAGATCGTACTGCATAAATCTGCTCATCATGATAAGATGCAGCTGGAAGGTGGGACTCCTGCCTTGCAGCTAAAAGGTTGAGAGTTCAAATCTCTGCATGAAGTCTGAATGTTCTCGGAAAGGCACGTAGAGGAACTGGATGTTTTTAGGGATTTATGTTTTTAAGACGTTTTGCAATCAGTTTCTCTTTTTCTTTAGGATTACTGCAAACCTCATAAAGAGAAACTCTAAAATCTGCATGACTGAGTTCTGTGGAGGAAATCTGTCTCATCAACACATTTAGTGGCAATTAGCATCAGCCACAAATGGATTAAAGTATCGACAGAACCCTGAAACAAACGATGCCGTCTTCTGACTTCATGCAATAACGTTTCATTCCTGTGGTTTGGGAAGTAATTTCAAAGGAGCAGAAGGCATTAAAGGCGTGTTGGATGTAAGTTCCTAAAAAAGACAGCAGTCTCTTACTGACACTGCTGCACGTTTTGACGTAGCAACAACTCCAGGTTTCATTCTGCTCAGGAGGTTTCTCTCTACGTTGAGCAGATCAACCAACGACTGTTACTGTTCCAAAATTCAGAAAGTAAATCCGACATATTACTTTAATTACAACTTTACTTGCTTGGTTTTTAGACCATAATTTGAGTAAGCTTTTGCTCAACGTCTTGTAAACATTAAGACAAGTACAAATCATCTAGAATATGTGATTGATAGGATAGAGCAGGAGCATTTATCGTGTGCTGCTCCAGTAAACGTCGGCATCTTACTTCCCTTCTTTCCTCTTCAATAAAAGCTGCCAACTCCCCTATTTAGACTGTAATAAGTAGATTAACACAACTTTATGCTGTTTGGCTTTCTGTGCGTTGCATTGCTGGCTTATTAAACGCGCCGCAAAAGCCTGAGCCCGGCAATCAAGCAAATCATTTTGGCCCCATTCTGAATTTCAGGTTTCCTACAGTGATAAAACTGAAACATCCGCGGTTTTAAACAGTAAAATGTGAAAAACGTTCACAACGATCTGGATCTGTTTGCATAAACAAGCAAAATGTGGATGTCATCCAACAAGCATTGAAAACCAACAAAGCTGTCTTTAAAAGGAAGAATTGAACTGAAACGCTTTGTCACATCTGACTGTGTTTTCATTTCCATTCAGCCCCAGCCTACAATCACAGCCAAAACTTTGGAAGATTTGGCAGAAAATACAACCTTTTGCATGTTTGTTGAGGAAAATCAACAACAGTATCAAACAAAAACCTTCAAATCACTTAAAAGTAGACAGAATTATTTATAAGGGGTAATAATAAGTTAGCAGGTTCTGATAGAAATCTCAGCTTGAACAGCCGCAGCTTCCTCCATGGCAAACACTGTAAAACATTTCAAAGTGGTTTAACTTGAAAGTGAAAGTCCACCTGCTGCCTTGAAAATGCAATTTGAGAAAATAGTTTTTTGTTTTAACTCAGACATTAAAGCTCATGAAGTTGATTTAACAACAAGAGACGAGTCGTCTAAACATTGTTTTTTTTAAGTTCATTAATCTTGAATTGTGAGTTTTAACTTAATGCTGCAATTTAAACCAAACAATTATTTCACAAAAGGCAAGAAAAAAATCTGCCCTCACCTCGTTAAAGAGACGCATTTCTGTATTATTTTACTCACAATATCAAGTTAAAAATAACCAATTACTTTCATTTAGAATAATTTAAATTCTTGTTTCAAACTGTATGAAGAAAATTTCTGATCTAACAATGACTTTTATTAAACATCACAACGAATTCAGCTCAGAAGCATTTAGTGTGAAAAGGACATTAAAATAAACATTTAATCTAATAAAACACAAGAGTCAGATCAACAACACACTTCCATCTCAGGATACAAAAACATGGCGCTTATTTTAAGTGTTAACCTGAAAATTAACAAAAAGTTATCACAACTTTATTACTCTAAGTTTGTCTTTCGCAAACTCACGCATTTAGGTTCGAGATCTAAAACTCACTAGATTTATTTGACTTAAAGAGTAGAATATATTAGACAAAACTAAATATGACTCAAATGTTTTGCAGTGAACAGGGCTGAGAAACGGGTCGATTCTCTGACGGCGTCACCATCTCAACATCTGCACTCATTCGCTAATAATCACATTACACATGGCATTTTCCTTCAAAAAAAACTTTGAATTCAATAATGAAGGACTGCAAACCAAACACTTTGGATAATTGCATGCAAATGAAAATGTGTCACCGCTATAAAAGCAGGGTAAGTGCTGCAAAAACAATGTAAGAGCAGCACCAAACAAATCAGAGCCTGGCAGCTTCTTTCTTCTCCGCTCTCTGTTTCTTTCTGGAAGCAGCTTCCAGGAGCCCACTCGCTTTGCAGCTAATGAAATATCTAATGCACTTAGTTTCTTTTGCTTCGCACCTGCCTCCTCAGAGGCATGTTCCTCCTCTCAGAGCTAAATTACTTGATCTCAATGGAGCGAGACAGACTGCGGTGAGCAACAAATGGGCGGGGAAGACGAGCACTTCCAGCGAAGAGATGACGAGCTCGCGGAGGAGCCGCTAGACGGATCTTCTCCGGTTTGCATACGGCCGATCTGAGATCGAGCGGCGCAGGCTGCTTGTTGTTTGCAGCGCTTGGCCCGTAAAGCCTCCCTCAACACACGTCCCCAATCCATCAGTTTTCCTCTCTCTACGTCGAGAACAACAAAACCGAGTCCTGAACGACTCTCCGGGGGGTATCCCCGGCTTTCTTTTTAACATCCCTGCTCTTTTTGGAGAGACTTTTACAGCTATTTAGGGATTGGTGTTGTTAAAATTATTTATAAGAAGCATTTCTGTGTCTGATTCACATCCTGTTGACCCGCTTTACATCCCAGCTCACGAAGCAATTCCTGTGACCGGTGCCGTCGAGCAGATAATGCAGCTGCTTCATAGATATCAGAATGAAATCCACTTCATGGAAAGATAGCAGCGGAGGCCAGAGTGTATTTAAGGTCAGGAATATTTGCCCTTCGAGCGCACGGTCGTATTAAACAAATGTCAGCTGGTGAACCTTATTGCATTAAAGCTGAAAGGTCATAACATGAGACGACCACTAAAGGTTAAATATTTAGTGAGTTAGAACTGAACCAGCAGCAACATTGTTACCGACAGGAGCTAACGCTCGCATTCAGAGTGACTGAGTTCTGACTTGTGAATCTAAAACTCAAAACCAAGCAACATTTTTGCCCTTCCTTATTCCCAGACTTATTATAGTACTTTAAAGGCGAAGTATTATGTATTTTCCATGTGATAGCATAATGAAGTGACTATGTTAACCTCAGTTGTTATAAAAACTGAGGTTTTACTTCTTAATTTAACGCCTTGAAATCGGGACTCTGTCTCTTTAAAAACCCCTGCTCTTTCTGAAACTCCGCCTTCAGGAAGTCATCACAACATGGCTCCTCTATTAACCCTTTAACAAAGTTTTTACCAGCAGTTCACTGAGCGGTAGCTCCTATGATGAGCTCAGTAGATGCTCAGTTTCACCAGCTGTTTGCTAATTGCTGCTGGCTAGTCTGAAGGAGCCGAGTCACTGGGGAGTGCTGCTTTTTCCACAGCTGTCATGGAGATTAAATGATTTCTCAAAGCTGCATTAAAGAATCACGGCAACACTACAGCTTTGTTTTTGATATAACATTAAAACATATCAATTTTACATAACACTGCCCCTTTAAAAGGTCCTAATCAAAGGTCATGAAAGACTTTTGGAAGTATTTTAAAAGCTAATTAGAAATGTGGGAGGAATCCCATTCCTTTGAAGACAAAGAGTGTCCAGAAACCACAAGTTTGCTGAAGTGAACCTTCAACAAACTTCTTTAATTACACAATCAGAGCCTTTAGAAAGAAATATTCAGCTGCTGATAGAACAAGCAGTTATGATCAATGTCTGCACTGGCTGTCATTAAACTGATGCATTTTTATTAAAGTCATCCATCATCAGCGTAATCAATGCAGATGAAAGATGTTTGGTCTGCTGTGAGAAACCGTCTGCTGTGTTCTCATACATAACTGATGAGCAAACGGGGAGCAAGTAAGCGAACGAGCGCGTTGGTGTGTGTGTGTGTGTGTGTGTGTGTGTGTATTGTTACGGACGGGAACGCCCGCAGGGGGTTTGACGGATCGCTCACCGAGCACGCCCAGTCGGTAGTTCATGGTCACCACGATCACGTTGCCGTAGGCGGCGAGGACGCTGGCGTCAAACATGTTCCCGGTGCCCTCCATGTAGGAGCCGCCGTGGATGAACAGCATGACGGGCTTCTTCCTGCGATCGCGGATATCTGCACACACAAAACACACAAAGGGTGAGCGCCCGAAGAAGCCAATAGATATGTTTGTACTTCCTGTTTTGATCAAACATGTTGGGCTGTAATAAATTAACAGCAAATCGTTCAGGTGAGCGAACAAATGAATCTTTCCTCCTACTGGATGTCGGTGCTACAAAATGGATCTTTAATGTACTTGGAGCACCTTTTAATGTCACGACGCCTGCAGAAAAACATTTGCTGAAAAGTCCTGACTGACAGTAATGAAAGAGAAATGTTGTCAACAAACCCACGGGGAGAACTAAGTACACCCTAAGGATGGGAAAGAATTTAAAATGAAAAGAAGCAGCCAGCTGCTGCTAATGAAAATTATCAGCAGGTTTGAAAAGCTCTAGAAAAACAAAAGATTTGGGAGTTTTCTACAAAGAAGTTATCGATTAATTAGTTTAGCTTAACGATTAATTAATAAGCATTCAATTTGTTTAAGATGTTATGGGCCATAATGGGCTAAATTTATCATATAAGTATTAAATACTTTATGTAACAAAGTAAGTCAACTAAGAGTATTGATCAGATTATCAATCATTTCATATTTAAAAATTACAAAACCAGATAAACCAAAAGATAAAAGGTAAGTGAAGATTTCTGCATTTTAAGGCCAAAAATGACAACTCAATAAAGTAACAAAACCAATAAATCTTTCAATAAAAAAACTTATGAAACTTTAACAAAAGCTCCAGGTGTGTGTCCGTTTCTGGTGAATTTTGGTTAAACATGTTTGTTTTTCATTCAGTGGGAAGAAAATCCAGACATTTTACTCAAGTAAGAGTAGAAATACTTCCTAATAAAATTACTCAAGTAACAGTAAACGGTACAGCGTAGCAAAAATACTCCTTAAAAGTGTTTTTTTTTTTTTTCCAAAAAAGTTAGTCAAGTAAAGTTACTACCCATATAAGACCATGTTCACGTCTGCCTCTCAGA
Organism: Poecilia latipinna; assembly: GCF_001443285.1. Lineage (NCBI taxonomy): Eukaryota > Metazoa > Chordata > Actinopteri > Cyprinodontiformes > Poeciliidae > Poecilia > Poecilia latipinna. The sequence goes on along the minus strand of NW_015114697.1, from coordinate 20,194 downwards.
CTCCACGGGACTCAGTTAACAGTAAAGATGGTGACAGGGAAGATATAGAAAAACTAAACAACTACGGCCTGTGGTCAGGGTGGCCAGAAGACGTGTAGCGTCTGATAGTGCATTAAATCTCAAGGCCTCAGGTGCAAATATATCTAAGACAGAGCCTAAAGCTACGAGTGACCAAGATGGCAAAGCATGGATGTCCATCAGCGCTTAAAGACGGTCAAAGCTACAGACTACAGTGTGCAGAGAAGGCAGCTGATGCATAACTGGAGCTGTATGTTTAAAGGTAACGACGCAGAATATGGGAGGAATGTAGGCCTGTAATGAGACGCTGTGTTCAAAGATCCGACTCTTGCTTGAACTGAAACAGATACCAACATGAGCTTGTTTGAAATAAATCATCCCTCGTTCAAATAAGATTTTGTTGGAATATTCTCACACAGGCTTATTTAAAGGTGAGCAAACCCTCTGTAATACACGTCAAAAGTCTCTTCTTTTGTATAAAAAAACAAGGCAGCATGTCTAAGATTCACAACGTTGCTTCTTAATAAACACTCCTTATACAAACTGTCAAGAATGGTGGCAGGAAAAGTGATGATTTGTTCTGCAGTGAAGTCTGCTGTATGCCAACAGCTGAAGTTTGTTTTAAACTGGGCTCACACTGGACAAAGATCCCAAACAAAGAACAGAATTACTGGACAGGATCAATGTTTTGTAATGGACCAGTCAAAGTCTAGACCTCAACCTGAATGAAAAGTGTTTTGACCTGAAGAGATCTGTAAAGAAACGGATGTCTTCAAACCTCAACCTTCAGCAGAGTTGTACCGTAAAACACTGATAAAACCACAAACAAAATGGATTAATTAAGGGCGTTTCTGACAAAAACCTGCTGTCATGTTGTGTTACATACAGCAATGCAAGCATATAGCATGAGCAGAAACAGAAATTTAAAGAAATAAACTTCCATTTAAGATAAAAAAAATTGATTTTTTTCATTTCTATGTGCCTTAAAAGTCCCAGGTGGGAAATCCAAAAACCCAAAAGCAAACAGGATACAAAAACAAAGCAGAAACATTAACATTTTTTCCATTAAAACCCAACATTATTACTTCATTTTGTAAGCAATCAGGATAACCAAAGAGATAAGTTGACACATCCAGTGTCGAATAAATGTTCCGTATTTTGCACCTTAGAGTTTGAAACTCGCCCTCAGCTGCAGAAACAGACGTGTCAAACTTTTCACAGCTCCGTTTCCCTGCAGGGAATCTTCAGAGGACATAATTTTTAATTTTTTTTATTTTTTGACAGTATCAGTTTTACACCAGCACAGCTCGTTAGTGGTTCTAGCTTTGGGGTAAAACATGAAGAGATATTATAAATGTCTCACATATAAATATCAGGTCAAATCTTGGAAGACCAGAATTAAGAGGAATGATTGATTATCTTCATTTAAAGTGAAGCATGTCACTTCATTAAGAATTCCCTTGATAGAAATGCCATTAGTCTGGGTTTCCTCATACATTTAATTAATCTTTTTCCATAAATCTTCACATCTAAATCCAGACAACTACCTTGGAAAAATGATACATAAAGTGAGTACGAACAAACCACATCTGGACATCTTGTACCATAACAATGGCATCCTGAATCTTCAAGACATGAATGAACCAGAGCTATTTATTAATATTATACCAATACATTCTGCCAGGCAAAAAATTTAAACCAGTTTGATCTAAATGTAACGCAGTTTTTTTTTAAACCCAAAAAAGCAGCAAAAAAGCCCCTTTTCTTCAACTCACAATCAATCCTAATATATATCCCTTGATTACATTTATTATTATCTGGGTTTCCCCTGATTGAAGAGCAGTCATTTACTTGAAGCTGAATGCGTCTTAATTTTAGATACATACAGAGCCTCTTCACCTCTGAAAATTCGACATAAAGATCCTTCAAGGTGAAGACAAAGAATCTTTTTTCGCGTTAATGTGAGCTGTATCTGATCTTTTTTTATGAAAATGCCACCCAGGCCACTTGGATATCCGACACGTATCCAATCTTTTCAAATGCGACCAGCGTCTGAACGGTCAGGTCGCCTGACCGTCATTGTTACTCGACAAACGTCAACATCCTGCATCCTGATGCGCACAAGCGGGAAGAAAAACAACAACATTAATGAGGATTAAGCTGCTCTGGTCAACTCTAAAATGCTACACCATTAGCATCCGTGTTTACTTCCGCAAACACTGAGCACGCTCTCTCTGTGTGACGTCACTGCGCCCTCCACTGCGCATGCGGGACACCTTCAGGTTGTTTACAGTTCACACAGTCGCATATATTTGGAAATGTGAACGACCACGCAGAAAAAGAAAAAGAAAAAAAATCCGATTTCACAAAACAGTCATATTTGGGTCACTTCAGGCTGCAGTGTGAACGTAGAATCTGTTTATGCTGGTAAAGTGTCTCAACTGCTGCAATGATTTTTGGCTTCTGCCGTTAAAACTACGTAGCTTTAGACTGAACCCAGTTAGCGGTGACGGGAGTTTTCAGCCGGAGCCAGCTCCTGCGGCTCTGTGTGTTTGCGTGCAGGACTGTCCCTGATGGGCCCTCGTTGGCCTTTGAACCGTTTCTCCCAGCTGACCGCGGGACGCTCCTTCCTGCCAGGAGCCAACGGAAGCATATGGCACACGAGACTCCGAACTGTGGCACGGTGACAGCCCCGGATGGCTTCAGTGTGAGCATGTGCTAAGTGTGTGTGTGTTTGTCTGCAGGCCTGGGGGTTATGAGGGAGCAGTGGAGCAGATCAACCACATAAATAACCATTACTGCATCTGTTACCGAACGGAAGAGAGATAGAGACGCTCGGAATCCCTTTGAAACCCTCCTTTATGTGCAGAGTAGCTGCTGAAATATGGATTAAATGCTTCAAAGTAATGATAAGCTCGGGTGTTAAAGAGGCAAAACTCTTAAATCACTCCTAAATTGGTTATATTTAACCTCAAATGAGACCAAACTTATAATCTTTTAAAAGTTTTTTTTTTTTTTTTTTTTTTTTTACATATTTCATCCCTTAAATAACGAAACCTTTAAACCAGGACTTATTTCTAAGTCAGAAAAGTATTCACAACCTTTGAACTTTACCACATTTTGTCACTTTATCTCTGCACACTGGGCTGAAAAACCTGTCATGATATAAATGTTTCATATCGGTCAATATTGATAATTATTGATTACGTTTTTGTTTTAAATATCTGAAACACTGATAAACTGGTGATGTGACATTTCCTGTTTTATCCACAGTTTTCACTCCACCAGTGGTGGGAAGTAACGAAGTACAAGTACTTCGTTACTGTACTTAAGTACAGT
>NW_015114697.1:0-11844 GCF_001443285.1 Poecilia latipinna | reverse complement strand
AAACAAGTTGTTGCTAGGTAACCAAAAGTTACTAAACAAGTTGTTGCTAGGTAACCAAAAGTTACTAAACAAGTTGTTGCTAGGTAACCAAAAGTTGCTAAACAAGTTGTTGCTAGGTAGCCAAAGAGTGAATTAGTAGATTCCACCACCTTTGTTTGGAAAAAAGCCTGTTTTGGGGACACTTGGGATGAGCTGGAGGTTGACCTTCCAGCAGGATAATAACCCTAAACATAGAGTGACAGATTTAGATTACATCGTTAATGTAACATTAGTTTACATCACTCTTAGGTATAGATGTATTATGAACTTTATCTCTTATGTCTATATTTGTACTATTAATATTTAACACCTTACATCGAGTAGCTCGTCAGTGAATAACCAATTTCCCCTTGGGGATCAATAAAGTATAAACTATCCTATTCTAAAGCATTGTCATGAGTTACAGTGGTCCAGTTAAAGTCCAGACCTAAATCCAATTGAAGATCTGTGGTGAGACTTTAAATCTGATGCTCAAAGCTGAATCAAAGTGACTGGACCTTTGGGTAAGTTTACTACTTAAAGTTGCAGAATGTAACTTTTATAAAATATATTTTTATTAAAAATTATCACTATGTGGTGACAGTAGCCTGCCATTAAAGCTAATGCTAACTAGCTAAAGCTAGTTAGCATTAGTTTTTCTGTAACAGTAAGTTGCTTCTTCACTTATTGCACATTTAGTAGCAAGTACATGAGAGTGATTGACAGCACTAAGACCTTCCTCCTGGCTCTGATTGGTTGTTTCTGACAGGAAGTGGTGCTTTTCTTCAGACGGTCATAGCAGCTCAGGGAGGAGGAGGAGATCGATCTTTTCACAGACTCCGTCTCAAACCATAATGTTACGACATGGTGACAGTTTTAACAAATATGCAAAAAGAAGCATATTTTTGTAGAAGTTACTAACCTTAGCATTAATCAAATGGGGATCGAAGGTAAAAAAGGTGAAAAAGCCCAGGAAGTACTGCAATGATCAGTGAAAACTTGGTCAAAAACCTGTCAGAAGATCACAAACCACGTCCTTGTCTCCAGAAGCAACATGCAAAGACATCAGCAGAGGTCTAAAACTTCTGCACGACACTTTAAAATGAAACACAACAATCCCTCTGACGGGGAAACAAATTTACAGGCAGCTGCAGCAGAGAGTCACTATGGCAACTGCTTCACGTTGACTCCTTCCTCCCTCTCGCTCTCCTTCCCTCCGCCTCACGTGGCCGAGGTCTCATTGACTGTTGCCTTGGCAACATATTGCTCCAGCGCATCTCCGGCCCTCCGATGCCCTCTGCCCGCGTCGCCTACCTCCGTGTCATTTCATTAGCGAGCGACTCCCGGCGTACACACACACCTGCAACACACGAGCGTCTCTGCATCCTGCGAGCTGACAGGCGGCGGCGCGGCGGGGACAGAATGCAGATGCGCTCGTGTCGCCTCCCATACCCGGCTGAGACACACACACACACACACACACACACACACACACACACACACACCGAGTGGGCTGTCATGGTTGACCTGTGCACTTTGTGTCCACGGATCACTTACAGGGCGAATGGCTGGCTGTGCCACACTGACAGATAGGACTAAAGCCCTCGGGGGGCTACAAGCTCCATCCCTCTTCTCCTCATTTCTTCCCTCCCTCTCTTCCCGCCTCTGGCGTTGTCGTGTTTCTACCTGAACCCACGTTTAGCATGTAGCGCCTGCAGTCAGGAAAACGGTCAGGTTTGCAGTCTTGTGCTTTCTCTCTCTCTCTCTTTTTTTTATTTAATGAAATCCTCCCAGAGCAGATTCAAACATTTATAGTTTGAAAGCACATACTATGTTTTTTTTAAAACTGAAACTAATCAGCTCCACAGGGAGAACCTGAGCTGTTGTCTGCAGGCAAACATGACAGCACAACCGAAGGGACAGTTGGTAGAACGGGACTGCAGCACTTTTTCTTTTTTTTTTTCTTTTTTTCATGCAAAGCTCCAGAAAATCCCAGACATTGTATGACTGATTATCAGCAGATGGTCAAAACTTCCACACAAGCATCAACGGATGCTTTGGAAGGTGCAGAGTACAGACTCTCGTTTCTACTATGACAGTTTTACTGATAATGCCTTCATCATACAAGTATATTTTATCATTACTTTGGCAGCCTTTATTGCCGTTAATATGGGTCATTTTGATGACCTATATTAAGCCCAACATTAAAATTAAACATCATTAAACATCCGCAGATAACGTTTAATGGTGTTTGATTTTTGTGAACGTCGTCTGCTGATGTTTGCCGAAAGTTCACAGCAACGCTAAGGGGGACGTTAGTTCAACTTTTAACGTTAACAACTTGAGTATTTGGATTTTTAAGGCCCTTCTGTTTCTTTCCGATTCAGATTTTGTGAATCTGAGCATGATAAATCATTTTATACCTAATAAAGTGACGTTTATCCTGTAAAATTACAAATGTACTACAGTATAAGTATTAAAACAAAAAAGCTGCACTGACCTGGCTTCATGAATTTGCACACCCTTAAATAAATACTTTCGATTTAACCCAGTTTCAGTTAGTTTGAAATTAAAAGATCTACGATCAACCTAAAAGAAAGTTCAGCTGTCCTAGGATTTCTGCATCCATCCAGTTTTTAGGGTTGAAACTTTACAAAGGTATCAGTAAGGAGAAGGATGCCAACACAATCCTTAACATTGTCATTCTGTAATGAATTTAAAATAAAATATGGGACAGTAGTGACATTACAGGATATGGAAATATTGAAGAAAATGAATAAAAACTAAGTCTGAATGTGGTCAACAAAGATCCCCAGAGTACTGCAAGACGGAGTAGTGTTCTTCAAAAGAAAACACCGAGGTCTGGTTCCTAAACTACGAGGCAGAAAGTGTTTGATGAAAACAAGCTTGATTTTTGGGCTGCAGTCCATAAGGTTTGTTTGGTGCAGAAAATGCTCCAGATGTCACCAAAACAACAGCAAAGCATGGTGGTGGCTGAATCATGCTCTGGGAGTCTTTACTTTAGAGAAAACTGAGGCTTTAGTCAAAAAAGGTAAGTACAAAGTTCTGAATTTTGACGCAAAATAAATTTGATTTGTTTTAAGTATCTGTAAGTCAAAATATATATCCAAAATTAAACAGAATGTTATGTTTCGTAATGTTTCCACACTTCTACAATCTGAACCACAGAAGCAGGATGTGCAACCTGACAGATCTTACAAAAACCACATCTGAAGGCAGTGAGTAATTGGGTGGAGGGTTTCAAAAGGTGAAGAAACTTGAATAACCCAGCAAAGCTGCGGGACCAAAACAGCTCTGCTCTGTAAATAAAGAAAGGAAGTAACGGAAACAAAGCAGGATGGCAGAGAGGAGCGGAGGGTTGGCACCCGGAGGAGCTTAACCCGACTGCTGATCCTCTCAAGCAGAACGGAGACAAAGAGACGATTAGGCCTGAACTTGTGTTGAGTGTTTCAGTTTACTGGCCCACCCAGCGCGGCCCACTGAGGCACTGCCCTCTCATTCCTTCACGTTTGCGAGGCGATTTGGACCTTGCTCTGAAACTGATGCTTAAACGGGCAGAGATATCATCTTCTAATACGAAGGAATGCGTTCTAGGCTTTTTATTTCCAAAATTGGTTGTTTATTAAGCAGCATTTTCTTTTCTTGCATGTCCGCCTGTCTTGGTTTTGACCCCGTTTCTATTTTCATTAGTCTCCATACGCCGCTGAGGGAGGTGGAGATAATAACTGACCTTTTACATGTGCTCTCCACACTGTAATAAGAGGGAAAATTTGCTCCCAGCAAACCAGGAACTGTCATCTGTGTGTAAATACACGGCGGCCCTACGTCTGAGTGCTCCAATTAACAGAAAGGTTACAGAGGAGTGAGATTATTGCGGCGGTTTAATGGTGGGAATATGTTAAAGATTATTTCCAGTTAATCATTTTTCAGCAACAAGGCGCCTACAGATGGTCCGATTCAGCTCGGTCCATAACTGCTGTCCGTTTCTGAAGCAGACCGTGACAAAGCATGAATGCATGAATGAGCAGCCGAAGCAGAAGCTTCTTTCTTTTGTGGCAGAGGTGATAATAAGGAACACGTTAGTTTTGCTCTAACTTGCAAAGAAACTGAAAATAATTTAGATAAATACTTGAAAGACCTGATCCGATATCGTTCCCCACTCGACTTTTTAGTAACCCAACACAGACACTGGTGACTGTTCACCAACGCTAACCAGAAAACAAACAAACAACACAGCAAAACTACATAAAAAATATTTGTTTGTTTAAAAAAAAATATTGTACATCACTGTACATGACTCTACATGCAGTTAGTCCTCCAACCACTAGAGGCTCCGTGTTTTTATAGAAACAAAATTAAAAAGACGGCAGTCTCAAAATGAGAAAACAGAAACTTTACAAAACTGTATCTATAATCTTCAGATGAAACGTGTGGATTTATTATGATTACCATGTTAAAAATATGAATTTAAGCAGCTTTGTCACAAAGACCCAAACTCTCACTGTTTTGATTTATCAATGCTCTAATTGTTTATCATGGCTAATTATTACATTTATTAAATTTAACTGAACTGAATTAAATTGTAGTGAATTGAAATAAACTGAACCAAAATTAACATAATTCAACTGAACAAAAGTGAATTGAACTCAAATGAACTGAACCAAGTTCAACAGAATTTCAATAAAAATATTTTTGACAGTAGAGATGAGACTGTCATTCCTAAAGACGGAAATCAAACACAAGAAAGCCAAGAACTTTTCTGTTCACACAACAAAAGACACAACAAAACCAAAACTGAGGGGGAAAAGAGAAAACTTTAAGAAGTAGCGCTTCTAAAGGAAATTAATTTGGAAAAAGAAGAGCAGAATATACAGAATTACACAGAATATTCAAAAGTAACATCCATAACTTATAATATTTTAAACCTCAGGAGGATTTCTTTTGCCTCAACGTTTGTGCAGCTAAATTAGATGCAACTTTTTCAGCTCAACTAAACTGCTGGTTGTTTTATCAAATGTGAAACTTTATCCCACTGTAAAGCTGAGCTGGACAAGAATCTCCTCTTACCCATAATAAGGTTTTTAATTTGGAGGAGGAAAAAAAGCACTGGTACAATTTTATCAATTTTAAAAGCGGGCGGCATTTTAAGATAGTTCCTGTATTGTGAAGCGGCGTAATTTATCGAAGTGCTCAGAATCACGACATGCGGCTGGCTTCAGGACGACCCTAATTAATTTACTTTGTTGTACCAAGAATCGGCGGCACAGTCAAAGTGACCCAGCCAGAAAGTGCAAAGCCGAAAACCTCTTTCTGAGTCGGGAAATGAATTATTTAATTTATTTTTATTCAGGCATTTAGAGAAACCTCCTCAGTCAGACACCTCAACACAATCGAGGCTCTTTATCCACTCTGTGCTTTTAATTATACTCTCTCCTCTTCAACTGTAAAACCTAATCTAGTTTTGCTTTGTTTCCATTCACGACCAACTAATCTTGGTTTGTAAAGCCAATAGGAACGTGTCTGTTTTTCATGTGCTGTGTAACTTTGGAGGTGTTGGTCTCTATGTTGGCGACGGCTTGCATTTACCGGAGCGTTCTCGTCCCCAGAGTCTCCGTTTCAGGGCCAAACGCACGTCTGAATAAAAAAAGATTCATCTTGAAACTGTAAATATTTATCTTTCTTGAGTCCAAACTGAAACCACAAGAGTCCGTGAGAATGTTGTCTTTTTGAATATTCAGAAGAGAAACCTCAAAAGCGTGTGATTTATACATAAAAGATTTCTCGTGATGCCCCAGATCTGGTTTTGAGAAAACAGTCCGCAGTTCTTCATTTTTATAAATTGGTTTTGTGCAGCGATGGTCAGCAGAGACAAAAAAAACAAAAAACAAAACAAAGGAAAATGCAACGTGAGAAGCTGAAACACAGAAGCTGCGGCGCTAACAGAGGCTAACGGAGCAGAAGAGAGGAGCCTGTTTATGTGTGGGAATCGATGTGAGGTCAGGGGTCAGCTGCTGTGATTCGGGCCGGGCGGTGATGAATGGGACGTGATGAGATGCACAGCAGCAGACCTGACCACCGAGAGAGGCTGAGGCATTCATTAGAGCTCACTGGATCCAGCCAAAGGCCAGACGGATCCTCTGTGTGTGTTCAGGCACCGGGGCGATGGTCCCACTGGGAATCACTGGTTCCCACTGGGAGGCTGGGGAGTTGTGGACTTCCAGTGTGAATTGTTGGTAAGGAACCGACCAATGAGAGAAGATCAATTAGTGCTTGAATGAAAATCATTTCATAACAATACAGGACTTTAAAAAAGGTTTAAACTTAATGTGTCTTAAATTAAGGCCTTAAAATCTCTGAAATTAATTTTTAAAAATTGTAAGCCACAAAGCCTTACATTTTGCAATGGCAAGACTATTTAATCTTGCATACAGCTGAAAAGACATTTCACAATATCAGTAATTATTGATTAGTTTCTTGTTTTAAATATCTGAAATATTGCCAAACTGGAAGTGAGACCGTTCCTGTTTTATCCCGTTTTAATTTTTGAACAGCTATGAGGCGCGGTGGCAAAACCTTAAACTGCTGCTGCGCCAGTTACTCAACAGACTGTTGCTAGGTAACCACTTGTTACTCAACGGGCTGTTGCTAGGAAACAAAAGAGTGAGGGAGTTAGTAGATTCCACCAACATTGCTTAGCTTCTCTTCTGCCTTCATTCACTTGTTCTTTTATTTGACATTATTGCATTTTATAGATCTCCTTTCATTCAGTCTGATCCTAATAATTTGGTTTGGATTTAATAAACGTAATAAATCAGGCAGCTGGCAGCGCTGGTGCCTTGCAGCAAAAAGGTAAAGCGCCCACCCAACACTCACCCTTTACTCAAATACACCACGGGCAAAATAAACCAAAACGTGCATTAGGACCAATCCCCAGATGGATATGTGTGGGGAATGTGTACAATGGCTGCAGGTAGAGAAGCGGATGTGTTTGGTGCCACTGCCAGTGACAGAACAAATGTCAGGAGAAGGTAAAAACGCAGCGAGAGAACAGAAACACACTGTTCCCTCCGTCAGCTTACGAAGCTGAGGCTGTGGGGACCAGCATGGAGCTGGACGATGCTGGCAGCTCCGCTGTTTGTCCACCAAACCCACCGCCTGCCACAGCAAGCAAACACCCGCCTCTCCTCTCAATATGCTGCTGCAGATCACACCAACAAAGTCCACAGGCCAAACGCAAGCAAACACATCCCATACGTCCCCCGGCATATCAGCAGCAATTACTGCACAGGAAAAATGTTAGCGAGCTAATCGCTAACCTAGAAAACTTTCTGCACCACCCAAAAAAAAAAAAGGAAAATTCTCTACATTTGGAGAAGCCCTCCTGAATTTCTCCCCCCCCCAAACCAAACAGCCATGTTTCTTGTTTCCCTCAGCAGATTAAGTGTGGGCGAGGAACAAAGCAGCCGAGTGAGCAGGAACGAGAAGATGAGTCGGGCAACTGGGAATCGGAGTAGCCGGCCCAGACTGGTCTGACAACAACACGGCCTTATTAGACTCAGTAGATCAGAAAACACAAGAGCTCCTCTCTAACTTTCTCCCTCTGTTCATTTATCGCTCTGCCTCCCTCCTTTATTCACTTTTCTACCTCCAGCAAACTCGCCGCTGCTCGCAACCTCAAAGCCTCCTCGCTTTAATTTTCCAGACGCCTCACATTTTCCATCTCCCTCTGTTTTATTCAGCGAGTTTCTCCGGGGGTTTTCATCTGGAATTTCTCTCGGCAATCAGCGGCCGTGTCTCCGTCTCTCCCCTCCTCCGACCTCTGCTCTCTCTTCGTCCTCGCCGTTCGCGGCCTGAGCAGAACCCTAACTCGGGCTGACCTTTTTTGTGTTTTCCTCGGTATTAGAAAGAGGATCAATTCCACAAATTGAGCGAACGGGGAGGAGACAAAAACCCCGCAGATGGCTCCCTCTGTTCTGCAAAATGCCACAGTGACAAAGGCAACACAAAAACCATCCATTGTCCTGTTTTTCCAGAGACTCGACTCGCAGCAGCCCTCTCCTCTTTTTTTTAAATTCCATTTTCTTTTTCAGCCGAAAGCCATCTGAACTTGCGCTGACCCACTGTCTCCTCTTTCTTCTTTTTCGCCTCTTTCCATTAACTTCTACATTTTTTAGGGTTGACTTGCAGCAGAGCACATAAATGTAGATGAAAATACAAACATTTGCTCTGAATTCAGCACTCAAAAATCTAATTGTGTGTCTCGATGTCATATTTCAGCTTTTGTTACCAAACTGGCAATAAAGCACTCAGATATTAACTTTGTCCAAGTCGTTCTTCATGTCAGATTTTCCCAACGTCCCCAAATTTCCAGAAGAGAGGCTCGTTTTTATCCTGTTCGGAAGATAAATACTACATTTTCCAGCAGAGATTCTCTAACAATATAAAATCTAGAAATACTTTTTTGCATATTTAATCAAAAATCGAATTTCAACTTCATGACTTTCTAAGTTCAAGAATAAAACATAAAAGAAATGTTTCCCTTTCTAAAGCATTTTTAATTTTAAAGTCGAGACGTTCTTGTTGCATTCAGACTAAAATTATATTTAAGCTGGAAATAAACATTTGAAGCCAAATGTTTATATTCACCATATGAAGAAGACCTACATTTTTTCCCTCACGCTGAGATTTTAAATGAGTTTACTTTTTCTGTTCTAGGTCAGTTAAGATTACAATAACTTGAGGATTTTGCTAAATAACAGAATAATTGACCGACATGGCCTGAACAGGAAAATAAAAAGCAAATGAACTAAATCAGAGGAAAGAAAAAGAAATGTTCTCTAAAAACAAACATGTCCCTGTTCGGTTGTGATTATTTTAAAAAGATGAAGCCAAAATGAAAAAGACTAAAAGACCATAAAAGAGAATCAACTTTCTACTTACGCAGAAAATAATAACTGTTATTAATAGTTATTAGGTTCTGCATCACTGTAACCAAACATGGAGAAGCAGCGCTCAGCTTCCACAAATCTACACCATAAAATGAAACACTTGAACAAATTTAATGTTTTAACTGTTGATTTTTTTGTGTTTTTATGATGCAAAGCACTTTGAACTGCCTTGTTGCTGAAATATGCCATACAAACATCCTTTATTGATTGATTAACTGGTATCAGCCAGTGCTTGTTGCACTGTGTGTATCACAGCTGATAAGTAAGTATTTGACTTTTCAACGCTTCGTTTCAGACGCTGTGGAGCTTCTGACTGAGCACACAGGTATAACGGCAACAGCACATCCCAAGTTTTCACTTGCACAAAGTGTCCACAGCATGTCTATAAATAAATTGCAATCAACTGCAGCCCAGTGCTCGTCTGTCCTGATGCAACCTCTCATTATCTCCGCTCCACCTCCCTCCTTCCTGCCTGCCGCAGCGTCCCTCCCTGCTGTAACGATCGGGTCATAACTGGGGCCGCCGCTCCGGCTCAGGTTTCACGAGGCGTCGGGGGTCTAATTGGGGCTGAATGAGTGCGAGTGTGTGTTGCCGTCAGACTTTATTGACTGGGGTTGGCTTGGTCTTTCCGTCCCCAGCGGAGATATACTCTGATTTTATCTTTGCCTATAAACACACACTTGGGAACGAGGAGTTTTCAGCATCAAACGGGGGTTTTTATCTCTTTATTTTGTGCAGAACTAAAATAGATGCATTTAGTTTTGCATTAGAAAACAAATGCATATATGTGTTTCCTGACACTTTAGCGCTATGCTAAAGCCAATTGTGATCAAGTCGTGCATGAGCTAAATTACATGTGAGCCATCAAAATGCTAAAAATCCCATTTGCAGCGTTGAAGCTTTCTGCTGCTCAACGCCCGATTGTACATTTGCCGGATGTTTGTCTGCTAACAAGGATTATTTATGCATGACATAAAATCCTGGCTCATTTTCACTCGAGCGTACATCTGTGTGTAAACACCTGCATTTGTATGTAAATAAAATAAATTCCTCAGCTTCGAGCAAATCCTTTTAATTAGAGGGCAATTATTTTTACCGATAAATTCAAATGAAGTATTTCACACCCTGAGCTCTTCATTACAGCCACAAACTTCAGCGTATTTGGCAGGAAAATTATTTTCACATTTTACCACAGGACTTTGACTGGACCGTTTTTACAGATGAATATGCTTTTAGTTTAGTTTTGTTGCACCTTTTGGGAAGGTAAAAAATATCCACACCCTTAGACGTTTTGCACAATTTCTTGCTCTTACAAGTCAATCATGATCAACAAAATGTGACTTTTTTGATGAATATTTAATGTGAAATAGATCGATTCTCTTAAAATTGTAAATTATGTCAAAATTAAATTGGCATTCGAGGGTTCTGGTCTTTCAAGGACAGATATAATTTGAAACGGAGTTAGCGCTTTAGCATTAGCTTCTACTGGTGTCGTTGCTTTAGCGTTAGCACAACAAACGTTTAGTCAGCGGTGGCCACAGGTGGCGCCATCATCTTTCCTTGTTCAGGATGATGGATTGGACTATTCTCTGTAATATATTTAAAGATTAGGATGTTGACTTTCAATCTAAACTCTTTAAGATTCTCCACACCTTCAGCCACGACCTCTCTGCTGTGTCTAAATGACGCATTGTTTTTATTTTTTACAAACGTCTGCGATCTTTCTAAAACAGCTGCATTTATACTGAGATTAAATTGCACTAAGGCTCAACCAGTGCAACCACTGCATTTTATTTAAGGGTACAAAGGTAAAGGGGTTTGTTTAAAAAAAGCATGTTGCACTGTCATCCATAAGGAAACTGTTTTCCTTCCACATCCAAATTAAGCTGTAAATAATTTTCCAAGTCGCAGCAGATGGACTTTAAGAGTTGGAGAAACGCATAATGAAATCCAGCAGAGCTCAAATGTTTTTACAGTTTTTATGTTTTCATTTATGTTCGAGGAGTGAAAACTAAAACCAAACCGTGTGACAGAATAATTTTTACACAATTTGACTCGTTCACACCTCATTGTTGCAGCTCCAAATTGATTTTCTGTTGCTTCTCCAGATTCCTGCTGTGATTTTGCTTCATTTATAACTGAGCAAATAAAAGTGTTTTACGTTTTGTCATGAACAAAGTGCGCTTCCAGTTTGTGGGTGAGGTGCAGCAGCAGAAACAAAACGTTGGGTGCTGACAGTCTTGGCTGTTGTCTCGGTTTAGACACCAGTGTTCCCATTAAAACCGGCTGTCAGCTCCGTCGCTGCAGACCACTCTCTATTTTACACAAAACAATGCCTCCCTAATTGGGATGCTTATGCAGCAGCACCAAATGTCCGAGCACGAACACGCAGACATTGTCAGAAAGAGACAACACACCCTGGAAACTGGTTGCCTTGTTAAAGAGAGAACTTTTCTAAATCAACAAAGCAACTTGACTCAGCGTGCAGCGGCAGAAGTGCGTGTGTGTGAACAGTCGGAGGAAGGATTAATCTTTCCCGCTGTTGGTGTCGGGGCTGGATGTGAAAGCGACTCCCGCAGCGTGAGCCGCAATGTCTGAGATCCGCCTCCAGGCTGGCTACGTCGCTGGCGCTAAGGCAGCAGCTAATCTGTAATCAAACAAATGCGCGAGCTGCGATCCTCCATGTTTGAGCTCCAGCGAGGATGAGGACTGTCAGCGTCCTGTTTGTCCTGACAGACTGACGCTGGGAACGCGGTTTCTGCTGCTACAGCTCCTGTTATCACTCTGATTGGTTTGCAAAGGCTCTACTGATTAGACGGCTTCTAAATTCAACTTTTAGCTCTGTGTTTTATTTAAG
>NW_015114696.1:146143-166647 GCF_001443285.1 Poecilia latipinna | reverse complement strand
AACCAGTACTACAGTACTACCAGTACTACAGTACTACAGTACTACAGTACAACCAGTACTACAGTACAACCAGTACTACAGTACTACAGTACTACCGTACTACAGTACTACCAGTACTACAGTACAACCAGTACTACAGTACAACCAGTACTACAGTACTACAGTACTACAGTACTACAGTACTACAGTACTACCACTACTACAGTACTACCAGTACTACAGTACTACAGTACTACCGTACTACAGTACTACCAGTACTACAGTACAACCAGTACTACAGTACTACCAGTACTATAGTACTACAGTACTACCAGTACTACAGTACTAAGGGCGTAAATCCCATCTCATTATTGGGCGGGGCCACAAAAAGGGACATTTTTTAAGAGCAATTTTGGGAGGTTGGCAAAGTTACAGTAAAATGTGGTTTAAATTTTGTGTGTGTTCAAGCTGCAGTAAGTAGCAATAAATAACCAAAGTGTTTTTCTCAGTAAACAACCTGCTGAGACCCGTAGAGTCAAACTAGGATTCAAACGTTTAGATCCGAGTTTGGTTCATCTAATCTCTGCTACACTTTTACAAAAACTTAAGGCTCTAAATAAAAAGTTTTGATAAGTAACTCCACTCATAAATACTGATTTATTGCAGTGGTTCTCAATACAAATTACATGTTATTTAAATTATAATTTAAGATGCTTGAAACTTTTATTTTTTTGATGGGTTTTTTCGTGTTAAAACATTTATATGTAGAAACTGAATATCTAGTAAGTATCATAACTTAAACTTAAAGGTCAGAACCAGAGTTGTCTAGAAAAATATTCAGATTTTATTTTGTGGTTTTAAAGGCTCTACGCTGAAGATGGTAAGAAATAAAGACGTAATTTATTTTGTTTTACTGCCAGCTGCAGTCGCCCCTCTGCTCTCGGCTCCCATACTGAGCTGTTGGCTAATGCTAACGCTCAGCTGCTCCCGTTTCAAACTCTGCTTATTAAAGTAAGAGTTGCAGAGCTAAATGTAACTGAAATATTGTCTACCTTCTACCGACGAAGGAGCTGAGTCTATGAAAGCAATGGAGCAGCTTAGCTAGTTTTGATTTCCAAGGCATAAGGAGGCAGTTTATCATCATTCAGCCAAAGTAATGAAATAAACTGTTTATTGTTAATGTGCTTCTTCCTATCAGCAGTGAAAGTAAATAAAACGTGTAACATGTCTTTTGCTTTAGTATTTACTTACTGGAGGGTTTTTTTTAGTTAGTGCTGTAGAGCCACAGCTAACAGCTAACAGCTAGCTCCTCACTTAGCGGCTCTAGCGGAGCCTGTTCTATCAGACAGCCACACGCTGTCAGGACAGCATACATGCAGTGAGTACCATGCCCGCGTATGCATACTAAGTTGCTTATTTAATGTTGCTGATTAAATAAAATCATATGGTAATGACAGCGTATGCATGTCTGAGCAAAGCGTACGACTATCTGACAGCGTATGCTGATGTGACAGAACGCTGTGGAGGGGACCTAAAAATGAATTCTTATTTTTTTCTTAGATGAACGGCCGCCTTCCTTGGTTCTTTGTTCTGTTGCCTTTTTTATATTGACATTGTTTAAATAAAAGGGTTTCTAGACATTTCCAAGATTGGGGAGGTCTGGATTCCCCCCCCTCCGGGATTTACGCCTATGAGTACTACTACAGTACTACTACCAGTAGTAATAGTACTGGAGACTAGAAGCTGGTTCTGGTTCTGGTCCAGGTACATACCCTGCGGCGCAGTCAGCGGTCGGCCCTGCACCTCACACCAGCCCACCGGATGGATGTAGGGACTGCTGCTGTCACACCTGGAGGACAGAGAGGACAGGTCAGCAGCGCCCCCTGCTGGCAGCAATGGAACTACCACAAACTGGACACCTGAAGAGACGCCTGTCCTCGTCCACTGGTCGAGTCTTTGCTGTGACTGGTTTTCTAGTCCAATCAGTGACCAAACTGATGAACCGGTTGAGTTGGTCAGGTAGTTTGAAATGTTCAGAGTAATTTAATAAAGAGATGCTACAAGCTAGCAAAGGCTAGCAGGATGTGGACGAGGCTTGGAGTGTGGCCTGCAGCGCAGTCAGAGCCAGCCCCCCCCTCAGAGAGCCTAACATCCTGAGCTCGATTCCTGTTCCTCCATGGCTTCCCCTTCTCTCTGCCACTTCCTGCCCGACCTCTGTAGAGTAAATCAGGCAGGCTAAAATGGCTACTGGACTGATGTCTGGATGTTTTTCATCCATCCACCTGATACCTGTTGAAGCGTCTAACCTGGCAGCTGCCTGACTGCATCTGGAAACGTAGTTCCATCTTCACTCTGAGGATCTATTCCTGGTTCAGCTGACTGAGGCTGAGTTTGGTTTGCGATGCAAAGACGAGGAACTGGAGCGGTCCGATGTTACCGTGTCGACCGTAAGAACCGGCTGCGGTTCTGGGGAAGCTCAGACTGGACCTCCTGCAACTTTCAGCCACAGAAGATCAGAAGGACAACGGCTTCGTTCACCTGAACTTTACAGAACCCAGAGTCTCTGGCTGCCCGCCCCCCTCCCCCCAGTCTGTCCCCAGTGTGTCCCCAGTCTCACCAGTAGTCATAGGTGTCGTCCCAGTTGTCGAAGTGAACCAGGAAGCGGTCGTTGATGACATCAGCGACAGACGCCACACACACCAGTCCCGGGTTCTTCTTGTCCACCGCCTCTAGCTTCATCCCCACCTGGAACTCACACACCTGAGGGACAGACAGGTGGACAGACGGTTAGGGGACGGCAGAGACAGGAAGACACAGTCAGACAGGTGTGGACTCACAGTGGAGCGACAGGTGAACAGGGTGGGCGGAGCTGCGAGGGAACCTGAGGACTGCAGGTAGTCCTGCCAATCGAACTCCGTCTCACTGTGACCTGCAGACACAGAGACAGGTGGACAGGTGGAGCAGGACTCAGCTGTCTGGCTGCATGTTCTCACCCTGTGGGTGTGGAGTTGTTCTCACCTTTGGGTGGGTGGAGCTTGTGGCGGTGCTCTCTGCACCATCCGGCGGGTCTGATGTCAGGTGAGTCGGCGTTTACCCAGAAGTCATAGCACTCTGAGTATCCGTCGATGTGGAGACGCAGCCGGCAGCCAATCACCTGAGAGAGAGACACAAGGCTCAGGTGGCCACTCCCACTCAGGTGCGGTGGGGCGGGACTGAGCAGTTACCTCGGCGACGGTCAGCACACAGAACATGGAGGGATGCAGCGGGTCGATGCCCTCCAGCTTCATGCCCACCTTGAAGGCCGTCCTCCTGCTGGGACAGGACTGGTCCTAAGGGACAGACAGGAGTCCATCAGGACAGGTGAGGCTCACCTGACTGAGGGCAGAGCTGGGCTCACCTGGGTGAAGAGAGAGGGCGGAGCTGCCTCGGCCTTCTGCTCGTTCAGGTACTGCTGCCAGGACCAGGAGCGCCTCTTCACGCTGACTGTGGAGCAGAGCAGAGTGTCACACCTGGACTCACCTGAGCCAATCACAGCACCAGGAGGAGGAAGACGGTACCTTGAGTGCTGCTGACTTTATTCTTCATCTCCTCTTTGTCTTCCTCTGTTGTTCCCTCTCCTCCTCTTCTCTCTGACATCAGAACGACATCACAGCTTCAGGTCAAAGGTCAAAAAACATCTGCCCCTGACAGGTGTGAGTGACCGTCCCTGTTGTCATGGTGATACCGAACCAGTACTGGTCCAAACTGCTCCAGTCTGTACTCAATCGGAAGTCATTCAATAACACTCAGACCGAAAGTCTGCACACAACTTCAGAGTAAAGGTTTGATGCACCAGAACCAAAATAGAGACCCAAACGGGTCCAGTCCGGTTCCGACACTCAAAGCTTTCAGAACCGCCACAGAACGAGACCAGCTCAGACAGCTGATGAGAACCGGACCAGTCTGAGTAAAAGCTCCGACACGAGCGGCTCTTATTCTGAAGGCAGACCGGAAGCGCTTCGAGTCCGTCGGAGCTGCGATTTGACAGAGGAAACGGATCAGGTGGAGATCCGCGGCTCGGAGGCCGGCAGCGAGGCCTCTGGGGCCGGGCCGGGCCGCCGGCTCCATCCGGCTCGAGGAGCCGCGGCGGCGGACAAACGGAGCTCAGAGGAGCCGGTACCGGAACCGGGTTGTGGAGCGAAACTTACCGACTGTGATGATCCGCGTCACTGCGCTGACACACAGAACAACACGGAAACTGGAGGCTGGGAGGGCAGCGCGCATGCGCAGGAAGGAGAGGGGGCGGGAGGAGAGAAAGAGACAGAGAGAGAGAGAGAGAGAGAGAGAGAGAGAGAGCAGAATCAGAACCGGGGCGGTTCTGTCTCAGCCCAACAGGAACATCAATCAGCAGGTTCTGACCTGATCCAATAACTGCTTGTGGTTCTGATGGATCCCACTGGTACCAGAACCAAGGAGTTCTGGTTTCTGATGACCCAGGATTCAGAACCAGAACCCTTCAGGTCCTTATGGACCGGAACCAGGGCAGGACTTGATGTTCTGCTGGCGCCGACCCAGTACCTGGTGTTGATCCGGACTCGGACTGCAGCAGTTCTTCTGGGTTCTGGTCCGAGGAATCGTGGACTCGGTTCTGGGAGAACTCTACCAGGATCGGTCCAGAACCGCTGACCTCTGACCTGTGGACCGGCAGTATCTCTGGTTTTGCTGGTGTCTTCCTGTCCAGAACCAGAACTGTTCCAGTCTCTCTGGAACCCTGCAGAACCTGGTAGGAACTGAACTGAAGAACATTGTTCTGATCCAAACTGGTTCTGCAGAGCAGAATGGTTCTGATGCAGCAGCTGGATTTAAACCCGGTTCGGATCCTCTGAGATTCTTCATGAGCAAACTATTTCTAAAACGCTGAGCTGTGCCTCAGCCGGTCCAGCTGTCCGGCCCGGTCCGATCCCTGGTCCAGCTGTCGGACCCGCCCAGTCTGAGCTGGGAGCTCCTCCTGCTCTTCCTCTCCCTCCTCCTCCTCAGACCCGATGAGCAGCCGGACCGAGCGGAGGTGAGTTCTGCCCGTCCCGTTTCTGTGTCCTGCTGATGATCCAGTAGTTCTGCATCGTTTCTCTGTGGTTCTGTTGGGCCTGGATTGGACCTGCTCCTGGTTTTAGTAAGACGGACTTATAAATCAGGACCAGAACCAGCCCGGTGGTTCAGGCGTGACTTGGTGGTTTTTGGTTCTGGTTCCAATCCTTTTAATTGGACCTAAGCTTTGACCCAGCAGAAATATAACCGGTTCGGTCAAGATTCTCATGGTTCTGGATACGTCAGAGGTGGAACAGAAATCCTGAACATCTCTGAACTGTCTGAAGAGGAGGAGAACCTATTGGACTTCTGGTTCTGACCCACCTGGTCAGAACCAGCAGAACAACCAAAGGTTTCCCAGTTTCTGAATGTCTCTTTGGACCTATCAGAACCACTCAGGAAGTCCAGAGTGGGCCGGTCAACACCTGCTGGTTCTGTTTTCAGAACCACTTCGGCACTGCTCTTTGTGGTTCCAGTAAAGTTCTAGAAACACTTTGAGCTGTTCTCCAGACAGATTGAGCGACTCTACGGAGACTACAGTTGTTCTGCTGAGACTTTGTGTGTTCATGCAGAATTTTTGTGGCGATCCTAGAATGATTTTGAGATTCTTTAGGGCGGTTCTAGAGAAAGTATTTTAGGAAGTTCTAGAGTTTCTTAGAGATGTCAGATGGTTCTAGAAACACTGAGTTGTTCTTGAGACGCTTGGTGCTTCTCCAGACATTCTAGGCAAAAGTCTTATGGACTTCTTAGCCTTTTGACTTGTACGGTGGTTTAGCAATCCTTTAGGCCAGTTCTAGAGAAAGTCCCCTGAGAACTTTAGATGGTTGTAGAGTCCAAATGTTGCTCTGGAGACCCTCTAACATGTTCCAGAGGGAACCCTTTGTGTTGTTACTCGAGAACTTTCAGGTGGTTCTAGACTTGCTTTGAATGGTTCTTGAGGGTTTTTGGTGCTTCTTCAGACAGTTTAAGTATCTGTAAGAACTCCTAGAGGTTGTTCTAGAGGACGTTTTTGGGCAGCTGGTGAGCTTTTATGGTAACATTTTGTGGTAGAAAGGCCGTCTTACAAGATCCTCTACGGCAGTTCAGAAAGTACTTTTAAGTAGTTCTAGGAAATCTTGACGTTATTCTGGAGATCCTCCAAGATGTTCTTGAGGGTTTCTCGGTAGTTAGTCTCTTATGTTGGTCTTAGAGAGCTTTCAGGTGCTTCTAGAAACACTTTCAGCTGTTTGGGCATCTCTAAGGAGTCTTTAGGAGTTCTTACTGTCCAGATACTTACAGATCCTTAAGGGAGTTCTGGAGAAAGAACCCCAAGCAAGCCTTTAGGTAGTTCTAGAGTTTGATCTTGTTCTGGAGACCCTCTAAGACAGGGATGTCAAGCTCCGTGTCTCAGGGGCCACTGTCCTGCAACCTGTAGATGTTCCACTGTCCAAAACACCTGAATCATTTGAATTATCTTCTCAGTACAGTCAGGTTCTCCAGAGTCCTGCGAATGACTTCCTTATCTGATCCAGCTGTGTGAGATCAGAGACGTATCTGAGGAGGCAGGACAGGCCTGGACACACTTGTGCTCCAAGACGTTCTAGATAATTTCTTGGAACCTTTAGTGTTGGTACTAGAGAACTTTCAGGTTGTTCTAGAGATAATGATGTAGTTCTAGGAAATCTTACCAAGCAGAAATGAGTCTAAATGGGGTTTGGGTTCTGAAAATGGTCTTGTCACTGAAACGCTGCTGGATTCCAACCTCAGCATGACGTTCTGGTTCTGCACCAGGCCCATGGACCGGTCCAGACCGGTTCAGATCTGAAGAAGTTTCTCGCGGAGATGCAGTCAGCTGATTTAACGTGTGTCTGCTGAACCATAACCAGGTTCGCTTACTATCTGAGGACCTGAGTGAAAACACTTATCTCTGATTGACCAACAGCGTCCATTTCCTCCTAATGGACACAACAGGCTGAGACTCTCATTCTCTCCTCCCCGAGGAACCAAAACCATTAGCCTCAGGTTCTCGCCACAGACACACACACACATAGGAACACACAAAGGAACACACTCATTGATGGCTGGAAGAAACTGACTTCCTGTCAAATGCCTCATGAATATTTAAGGAAAGTTTAACTCTGGGCCTGCAGAAGCCGCAAACTCTGAACACAGATCTGCAGCCACAGCCTGGAAACCAGACCTCACACCTCCAGGTTCAGATCTCTGGTCCTACAACGGGACTCCACACCTCACACCTTCAGCCAATCAGAGTTGAGCCTGCCTCAGTGGGCGGGGCACATGCTGGAGGAAGATGAGGAACCATTCTTCCTCATCTTCCTTCCTCCTGTAGATGTTCATTGAGAAGACTCTCTTCCACCTTCACAGGATGTTGTCACCTCATTCTGCTACCTCCCCTCCCACCTCCTCAAGCTCCCCTAGCACAGTGACCTCTGACTCCAGATATGTTGCCATGGAGACCTACTGGAGAGAGGTACAGAGCATTGAAGAGGAGCAGGAGGGGGAAGAAGAGGAAGAGGTAGAAGAGGAGAGGAAGAGCATGGATGGTGAGCAGTATTAACCCACAGTGAGACGTTGTGTCTGCATGTGTCCTTCATGTTTTTTCCTCCTGCAGAGGTGGAGCTGGAGGAGGCATGGCTGACGGAGGCGGGGCTTTCCTCCCTGGTCGTGGGCTCTTCACAAACAGAGACGCCACCTGTGGTGGAGGCAGTGCTGTCCACGTTGACACGGCAACAAGCTGCTACGGTGAGGAAGAGGCTGGACAACTACAATGAGACGCTGAGGAAAAGGAACCGGCAGCCAATCAGAGACGTGCGTGACGTCTTCACCGAGGTGGGACATGAAGGACATCAGTCAGGTGTTCAATCAGCCTGAGAACCTGAAGGAGTTTTCTGTTCCAGCCCGAGACAGACTCTGCAGACCCAAGCCCGTTCCCGACCCAACAGCAACCAGAGCCGCCTCCACGGCGGTACCACACCACAACCAAGACCATCCGCCGCAGCACAAACAGAGGTACTGCCAGCCCACCTGACCAGGTCCTCATGGTCTTACTTCAGGAGCCACAAAGAAGATGGTGGTCAGTTCCAACATTTTATTACACCAACAAATTAAAGTCTTTAAGAGGTGACTCATTAAGTTTTATTTGTGTTTCAGTCTTTCTCCAACTTTGACCTTTAGCATCCAGATGTTTCCTGAAGTGGTTGTATTGGCACTTTTTGATGTGAATATTGATTTTTGACAGACCCAGAGATGTTTCAGGTGTCCAGGTCCTGAAGCTCCTTCTGCTGAAGACACTGAAAACGCCTCACTGGTTCTGTAGAGGTTCTAAAGACGTTTCGGTTTCTGAGGTGTTACTCAACCTGTAGGGAGGTTTCAGTGACTGACCTGCTGGTCGTGTCAGAATCTTTATTTACTGCTACCTAGTGAGAAACTGGTGTCCAACATGCAGAGTCCTCCACCCATTCTGCCTGCAGCTGATGCTGATGTGTAGCTGGATGTCGGTCAGCTCATTACCAGTTCATTTGGACCGGTGGCGTGTTGGTGACGGTCCAGTCTGGCTACATCCAACTGAAAAAGTCAGAACCAATACTATGAGAGTCTCTCCTCCCCCATGGTCCCAGCTGGTTCTGGTTCTGTCTCGGTATGAGGCTAAGTCTTGGTTACATCCTACCTGTAGATCCTATTAGACTGTTTAGGTTATTTGGACCTAAAGTGGTTGTTCTGGACCCTGACTAGCTGACGGTGACGGAGCCAGTTCTGGTTTTGGACTGTTCCAGACTGATCTAGGTGTTGCTGTGCTGTCTACAGGGCGGTCCACTCTTCCCATGTTTGTTTTCGAGGACCAGCTCCAGGAAGACCCGTCCTCCCCCGCGCCCACTCCCTCCCCCTCCTCAGCAGTGAGTCGGCTGAGATGTGCTGATTGGCTGCTGCGCGACACTCCGTACTCGGAGGGCGTGGCAGAGCACAAATGGGGCGGGACATGCAGGGATTGCATCCGTTTCCATGGAGATGAGAGCAGTGAGCTGCAGGTGAGTGTGCACGGTGTCCAGCATCAGGACCGACTGCTCAGGAATCCGCAGGCTGCCGATTGGTCTCTCTTGGTACGTCTGTGCAGTTTGCCCCCGCCTCTCCGTCACATGGTCTCACCTGTACAGACGACCTGTCATCACGCGACCTCACACGCCTCGGCTTCATCGCTCACATCGAACTCTCCACCTTCCTGCTGGCTCTGGGAGTCCAAAGCAAACGCAGCCGGCTGCCGCACCGCAGGACTCGGGGTGTGTTTCTTTTTGACAGTTTGAGGAATGTCTGTCTTCAGGAGACGTGACTCGGTCTTCTGTCTACCAGACAGCGGCGTGTTCGGCGTCTCGCTGAACTCTCTGCTGGACAACGACAGGAAGAGGTTTCCTGGAGTCAAAGTGCCCGTCTTCTTCCAGAAGGTGAAGAACCGTCAGTCTAACGCTCCCTTCTTTACATTCCAGTGTTATTTCAGGGTCAGATCCTGCAGTACAACAGCTGAACATTCCCAGCATGCATTGTGACAGTCTGTGGTTTGCAGCGAGAGGGAGTGTGTCCTCAGAGCAGCTGTCCGTCTCTCTGCCTCTCTAGTTGTTGGGCGTCTTGGAGCAAAGCGGTCTGCAGACTGAAGGAATCCTTCGAGTTCCAGGATCAGCTGCCAGACTGAAGGTACGACCTGTCGGTTTGTCTCTGCTTTGTCTCAAACCAGAACTTCAGTCGGTCTCTGTCCATCTGTCCCTCTGCAGTTCTTGAGAAGAGAGCTGGACCGGTGCTGGAGCGCCTTTGACTGGACCGACGTGCGGCCAGTGGATGCAGGCGGACTGCTGAAGCTCTTCATTAGAGAGCTGCCGACGCCGTTGCTGACACACACACACCTGTCCACCTTCTGCTCTGTTCTGGGTTCGTCCACACACACACACACACACACACACACACACACTGTGTTGGTCGACCCAACAGGTCCTCTCAGCTGACGTGTCCCTGCAGGCGTGTCCTCTGAGGTCCACCAGGTCCAGGCTCTGCAGCTCCTCCTCCTGCTCCTTCCTGAAGCTCACAGAAACACGCTGAGGGTAAACTCCACCCGTATCCTAGGTGTTTTTCTCTGCACCTTAAATTTCCGCATGCTGAATGGTGTTTCCATGTTTACAGGCCCTGCTGCTCTTCCTCCGGAAGGTGGTCTCTCATCAGGACCACAACCGGATGTCTCTGTGGAATGTCTCCATGGTGATGGCTCCCAACTTGTTCACTCGCCAAAACCATGGCAACAAACGCTCCATCACCAAGCATCAGGAGGAGATGGAGGAGGCGATGGGCGGAGCACGGCTGATCGGACTCATGATCCGGCACCAGGACCTGCTATGGACCGTGAGTCTCACGCGCTGTCCTCCATGACGTCAGCGTCCCACCCACTCTGACATCACTTCTGTCGTCTCCAGCAGCTCCCGAAGTTTCTCCTGGCCCAGGTGAGACAGATGAACCAGGCGTCCAGTCAGAGACAGTTCAACCTGAGCAGGACAACGTCCCGACTGCTGAGGAGGAAGAACGACAGGAAGCAGGTGAGTTCCTACCCAGATCCAGCTCAGGGAGCAGGTACTGCATCTGCTTTAGGCTGAATTCCCACCAGCCCAGTTCAGGTCGCTTCAATCCAGCTACTAGCCTGTCTGTCTAGTCAAAGTCCGGTTCAGTTGCTGAGGTATGAACGCTAATCAACCTCTGCTCCTCCAAACCTCGGTCTGGATTTGGTTTGAATATGAACGCCAAGTGGACTAGAGACCGCTAAAAAAAGCAGGAAGTGGACTACAGCGCAGGGCATTCTGGGTAAATACAACCAAACCTAACGTGCTAGCCTAGCGCTAGCTGCTGAAATGGCTCCTGGTCTTTAACCAAAGACTAAAGAGAAATCCTCCAATCTGACACCTTGTGTCGTTTCCTTCAGTGGTTCTTGGTGTTCCCCTCCTGTTCCCAGGAGAGGAACAGGTTGGTTTGACTCAGAGCAGAGAGAGAACCACAGCAGCTGGAGGTAGAGCAGATGTTTGGGTCCAATAGAACCATGTTCGATAACATGGGGTCTCCTTCCACTGCTGGCTGACCTTTAACCTCTCGTAATTCAACCGTTGTAGTTTACCTTGAAGCCATGGAGGTTTGGATGGCTCTGAAACACAGCAGAGATTCTTGCATTCAGGCCCGATGATAAACCTGAGCAGGGAAAAGCACCTCTTTATTTAAATGTGCTTCATAAACTAATTAGATTTATACAGAAAATATTAAAACATCATCTTCAATAATCTCCAGTTTCCTGTTCCTCCAGTCTGGAAACACAACCTGCTTCCTGCTGGTTTATTCTGGATTAGATTAACCCGACAGAATATCTGGCAACACCAGGAACATTCAGGGCCCAACAGTGACCCCTGGGGGACGCCGCAGGCACTGCGTTCAGGTCCGGCCTTGTGGAGAACCCGATTCATCAGCAGAACCGTATTCTGGGCTGGAGCAATGATGACATGGTCCAGAACCGCTTCATGCTCGAAGGTTCTTTTGGGTCAGAACCTTCCTGACAGGAAGCTGAGCTCCGTCCAGAACCGACTGACTCCGGGTTCTGCTGCTGGTTCTGCTTCCAGGTCAGCGAGCTGTCTGAAGGGGTCATCCGGGTTCACGCTCCGCTGCACACCAAGGTTTCCATGGCAATCCAGCTCGATGAACAGACGACCGCCAGAGACGTGACGACCCGTTTCCAGACTGAGTCCAGGTGAGGACGAGTCCGTCCAGGTGAGCACCGCCCACTCAGGTCACCTGACCACCGGTCTGTCTGTCTGTCTGTCCCCAGCCCCGCCCAACACCTGTACGAGGTCGGAGGAAACATCTGTAAGTATCCTGATGGCATCATCACTTTCAGCTGTCTGAGGAACACCTGGACACCTGTCTGTCCCCGTCTCCCTGTCAGATGAGCGCCGCCTGCAGCCGGACTGCTGCCTGCTGGACGTCTACAGGGTCAACCCTCGCTGTGATTGGCTGATCAAGCCCTGAGCTCACCTGTCTGTTACCTGCTCATGCTGTAATAAAAGCCTGAACCTGGCACTGTCTCCTGCTGGTCGCTGCCGGTACTGCAGGCTGCGGCACCTGCCAGACGCTGCCGAGGGCAGCAAACGTTCACACTGGGTTAGAAAAACATTTTATTTCATGATTTCATCCCATCATCTGTCTGATGACATCATCACACGAGTTCTGCACAACATGGCAGCTCTGCTCATTAAACTGAGCAGAACCGCTTCATAAAATCCACAGGGTCAGAGTTCTAGTGGGCTGAGGTCAGGGGTCACCTCAGGGCAGGGAGGTCAGGTCAGAGTGAGAGCCGTCCTCCAGGTGTTAGGAGCAGCTGATGTTCTCCAGGTGCTGCTCCTCTGCAGCCATGGCGGCGGCCTGCAGCGTCTCCGTGTCGCTCTGCAGCGGGTTCAGCTGCTTCCTCTCGCTGTGCATGTTGTTCTCATGGCGCTTCAGGTCCGACGCCTGGAACAGCAGAGAGACGCGGGTCAGAACCGGTCCGAACAGCGACAGCGGTGTTTAGGGAACGGCAGAAACTGGGTCAGGCTCCAGGTGGTCTCCATGGAAACCCTGCCAGGGGTATGAATACTTCTGGCCTCACCTGCAGATAAACTCTGCAGCGCTAATCTACTCAGCTGCTCTGTTAGCTTTCAGTTGAAATTCAACATCGCTGAAGTTTCTATCATTAACTGATTTTGAGACGTTTCTATTCATGCTCTTATTTTGAAGTTTACGCAGCACTTCCACTTCCTCTCATCATCACCATCTCCACCTGTAATGCAGCGCGGCAAATGACTGCTGTTGTTACTTAGGCTAAATTAGCAACAGAGTTAGCAAAAGTCAACAACTATAAAACTGAAACTAGTGAAACGTCTGAACCAAAGTCAAACTGTACAGGAAGGCGTGGAATGACAGACGGAGCCTGTGGAGGGCGCTATGCTAAGTTGTAGCAAATGTTGTGTTAATGACCCTCGGTGGGTATCTATATATTAGAAGTTTGCGCCTAGCTCCTACTAAATACTGTGTTGATATAGCAGAGATAACATTTCTGATTAGCTGTTTAGAATTAGCGGAGTTAATATTTCAGGTTAGCTCCTCAGGGTGGGGGGCCCAAAGTGGTCCAGGAGGCCCGGCATCCTGCATGTTTTACTTCTCTCCCTAGTGGTAGAAAGTCCAGAGAGCTCTGGAGGGGCAGAAGAAACAGAGCTGAAACCTCAACAGTGTGAAGCAGATCAGCATGGAAGAGTGGACCAGAACCACCCTAACCCGTCGGACCTCAAAGGTTCTGGGTTACAGTTTCCTATTGGACCAGATGCTGATTTTCTGCAATAAAATGGTTAAAAATGAATGATTGCAATCTTCCAGTGTGGTTTTCTGAATTATTTCTGGATCTGTCAGCTGAGGATGATCAAGGAGTTCTAGGTTCTTTAAAGGGAACCAGAACCATCAGCGCCAGGACAAAATCTAATATGAACACATGAATCCTGCTGGTTCTGCTCAAAATGAGATCAAAGCTTCATTCTTCTCTCCAGCTATCAGTAAGATCCTGATGGAGGTCAACCTGCTTTAACCTCCAGAACCAGAACCTTCACTGTGTTCAACTGGGTCTGGTACCTTGGCGAAGGCCTTGGTGCAGGACGGACAGACGAAAGGTTTCTCTCCTCGGTGTCTCCTCTCGTGGTCCTTCAGGTGAGACTTGTGTTTAAAGGCCTGCAGAGAGAGACGAGTCAGAGACAACTGACCTGCAGGTTCAATGTCTCCTGGTTCCTACTGCCCTCTACCGGTTCCTACTGCCCTCTACTGGTTCCTACTGCCCTCTACCGGTTCCTACTGCCCTCTACTGGTTCCTACTGCCCTCTACCGGTTTCTACTGCCCTCTACCGGTTTCTACTGCCCTCTACTGGTTTCTACTGCCCTCTACTGGTTTCTACTGCCCTCTACTGGTTTCTACTGCCCTCTACCGGTTCCTACTGCCCTCTACTGGTTTCTACTGCCCTCTACTGGTTTCTACTGCCCTCTACCGGTTCCTATTGACCTCTACTGGTTTCTACTGACCTCTACCGGTTCCTATTGCCCTCTACTGGTTCCTATTGACCTCTACTGGTTCCTACTGGTCCCTGCTGGTCTCTGCCGCCCCCTGCTGGTTCCTAATGGACCCCATCTCTCCTCCCAAGGAGTCCCTCAGGGTCTGTTTAGGCCCCCTGCTGTTTCTCCTCTAAATAAATCAATCTGGGATCTATTACTTCTGTCTGCAGACGGTTCTGCTTCATGCTTCAGAACGTCAAAACCAAACCAGAGCTTTCCCATGATTCAACTCTTCTGGATGGTGACACCATCATCATCATCAATCTCAGGTGAGCTCACTTTGTCACACATCTGGCAGGCGAAGGGCCTCTCGTTGCTGTGGACTCGCTCATGTTTCTTCAGGTCCGGAGCTCGAATGAACGACTTCCCACAAACGTCACACCTGTAGGGCTTGAAGCCCGTGTGGATCTTCAGGTGTTCTGGAGCAGACAGCAGGTGGGGGCGGAGTCAGACAGCCAGTTAGCGGCAGCGAGGAACCAGGTGTGCTGGTGTTACCTTTCAGGTGAGCGTGTGTGGTGAAGGCCTTGGAGCAGATCTCACAGGCGAACGGCCGCTCTGCCGAGTGCAGCTTCTCGTGTTTCCTGGGGAAAGAACAGGTGGGATCAGGCGAGTCCGGGCCGCGCCGCGCTCACCGGGCCGCGCCGTGTATACCAGGTGCCACCTTACCTGAGTCTGCTCTCGTCCAGGAAGGTCTTCCCACACACCTGGCAGGCCAGCTGCTCGCGGTGTCCGTACAGCAGGTACTCGAACTTCATGTCGGCGGCGGCGGCTGACCAGCCAGGCGCCGCCTCGTCCTTCACCTCACCTATGCTGTCTGTGAAGGTCAGAGTCTGGGTGGCGTGATGCTCCGCCCCCAGCTCCTTAGGCTCCGCTTCCATCTCCGTCACCACGTCCTGGTCGTAGCAGGACACCTGAAGGGAGACAACACAGGTTAACATGGACGGCTTCTGACAGGGAGGGGTTCAAGCAGAAACCAGTGGGGTGGGGCACCTTGTGAACATCCTCATTGGTCAGCTCCTTCAAGATGGCTTCCTGCACGTGCAGTGCAGCGTTGGGAGACTTGTCCAGCTCCTGATTGGTGGATGCCTCCACCAGGTCGTCTGTGCCTGGAGCGTCATCGTGCTCGCCCAGGTCCTGTGGAAGCAGCCAATCAGAACGGAGGACGGCAGCTCCCGGCTGCTGATTGGCTGCTGTCGACCTTACCTCAGAGTCTGCAGCCAACTGGGCTTCAGGGGGCAGCGCCATCTTTACGATGTCATACGGGAACTTCTCCTTGTCGTCTGATGATACGTCACGCTTCTGATGAAGCACATCATCATCATTCATCGATGTCCGACAGAACCACCTGAGTGTTTTCCACTTGGTGGGTCGGGCGTTACCTGGGAGCAGAGCTTGTCCAGGAAGCGGATGCCGAGGATCTGTCCTGATGACATCATCAGGTTGACATCCTTCTTCTTGACGGAGATCTTGGCCGTGTACATGTAGTTCAGGACCTCCTCAAAGATGTCGGAGCGGATGAAGTCGATCTCGATGACGGACGAGTTGTCCACCTGAGGACACAGGGTCAGGTGAGAACCGGAGCACGGACGATGGACGGAGTCAGAGTGCGGTACCTCGTGCTTCTTGAAGAGCTTCTTGAAGTAGTTGGAGCAGGCGGCCAGGACGCAGCGGTGAGCGCGGAACTTGACGTCTTCGACCACCACGGCGATGTCGCAGTGCTCGCCCTCCAGCCGCTGCTCGTTCAGCAGCTTCAGGAAGATGCTCTTGTGTTCATCGTCCACGTACTTCACCGTCTCCGTCATCTGACAACCAGGGGACAGTAGAGGTGGACTTTAAATAACTCTCATGTATCTGCCAAAGTCAGAGAACCGGGTTCTTTTCCTGGACCAGAACCACGTCTCCCAGGTCCAGACTCAACCCAGCACATGTTGCAGCTTCTTCATCACTGTGTCAGGTCCAGGAAAAGAACCGGGTTCTAAAGAGAGACGTGGTTCTGTCGGTCACTGATGATGGATGGAAGAAGATGAGGAAGAGGAAGCTTCATCCTCCTCTGCTGCCGATCAGGTTCTGATGGAACCATCTCCTCAGAGCGGCCCAGTTATTGGTTCTGACTGAATACCTGCAGGTGGAACATTTATCAGAACCAGAGGAAGGTTCCGGTTCTGATCCAGAATTTCTGGATGCTGACAGAAAGGGGAAATATGTTCAAAATCCCAGAGGTTGATCCGAGTCGGTCCAGTAGAACCAAAAATGATTCTGTTGATGAAGCAGAACCTGCCAGGTCGGTTCTTTAGAACCTTCTTTTCCCAGCCTGGAACATCATCAGAACCATCCTGACCCACCAGAACAGCCCAACCCGACTGTTGGATCTCTGACTGCTACAGTGTCAGTTCCTTTAAGAACCGGGTCAGAACCGTTCAGAACCTCTGTTTGGATCATGTCCTGTGCTGCGCCGTCTGCTTCCTTCTGTTCTCGCGCACTACCACTGGGGCGGGCACGCGCTCGGAGCGTGTGCGCGTCCCCTGCAGCGGCAGCAGACGGTCATCAGAACTTATGGGACCAGCTGAGTCCGAGTCTCATTCGGAATCGGGTTCTGATGTGGACCTGACCCGCTAACCAGCACCCAGGCCTTTTGTGTTTACATTGACCGAACCGGTCCGACTCCGGTACCAGAAATAAGGCAGGGTTCGGGATTGTCAGAACCGGATCGGACCCGATGAGGACTAGAGTGCAGGTCTGAGGTGGAACCGAACGCTCGAACTGTCTCTCGGAACCGGAGCAGGGCTCGGAGCTCGAACTGGTTAGCTTTATGTAGCTAACATGCTAATCACTCTGATCCGGCCCGGAACGAGCGGGGAATCCGGGCCTAAAGCCTGGCTCCGGACCAGCCGCTGGTTCCGGCTCGGTTCGGTTCAGCGTTGGCGTATCTGCCGTTCAAACAAGATGGCGGCTCCGTCTGCCGCTCCGCTCCGTGCCCGAGGCGCGCGCTCCGGTCCCCGGGCCTCGCGGGCTGCGGCCCCGACACGCAGGCACGCGAGCGGCGGGGCCGCGGCCTCGGAGCGGAGCTTCAGCGGCCGGGAGCGGCTCGAGAGCGCGCAGGCAGCCCGGTCCTGAAGCGGGAGAGAGCGCTGCGGCCGGAGCGAGCTCTTACCGTGGCCGAATGCTGTGGGTGTGTCCGCGGCCGCGTGCCGGGCCGTCCGGTCGGGAGGACGCCTGTTGTTGTTTATTGTTGTTGTTTGTGTTGCGGCGGCTGAGGACGAGCGCAGGAGGCCGCGCTTTGCGCCAGCACGCACACTCTGCGGAGGCACGCAGGGAGCGCGCCAAACTGCCCACAGCCTGACCCACACGGCGCATGCGCCGCGCTGCAGTTCTGAGTCCGAGCTGGACGACCTATACTTTATTTATCCCAAAGACAATCTATGTGTCGTCTAAACTCAGAGCGGAGTATTTTGAGTCGTTGTGGACGTGAAGCTGTGGGCAGGAAGGATCTCCAGTAGCAGTCTGTCCAGCATCTAAAGAGGCCTCTGACTGAAGGTTGCTGTATGACAGTCTCATGGTGTTCATGACAATATGGCTAAACATCCAGACAGTCAGACGATAGAAACCATGAGCTGCTGCTGCAGCTCTGCTAATCCACCTCATTTGCTTTTGCTGTTCCTCTCTCTGCTGGTTGTTCAGCTGATTAATAAAATGTTTTAAATAAAAACAGCTTCAGATCTTCCCATAAAAACAAAATACACACGTATGCATCTGTTTTTTAATGCACTACTAATACATATGTATATTTTAACATTTTTTAAATGATCCTGCTCAGTGTGCATTTTGATAACTGCAGTATTAAATGTTATCTTGTCTTTACTGTGCGTATTGGTCTTAATTTTGTTTTTAATATATTTTTATCTGTGAACCTACATGCCTCCATGTCAGTATATTTTCTATTTTTTCTAGAACATGTTGGAGTTCTTAGGGTTGTATTCAGATGAATACAAAGTGGAGTAAAACCTGAAACCACATTATGATCATTTATGATCCGTTAATTCGTCACCTATAGTTAAATTTATAGTTTTGCTCTGACGATTCTAGATCTATTACGACGGATTTTTCGTTCTCTCCATTTGGATCTAGATCCGATGTATAGATGCATCTCTTCTGCAGGTATCTCTAGTTATAAACTCGCCTGTCGTTTCAGTTCTCCGACATTAATATTTTGCTCAGATTACCAATGGAACTACAGCAACAGTGAAGAATTAAAACCTTGTAATCAGGTGTCGCATATCTTACAAACTGAATAACTTTTTATGCGATTCTGCAATAAATAATGCGGCGCTGACGTCACATATGTTGTTTGGCCACGCAGTGGAAGAAAAATGACTATTGGAGAGGTGCTGATTTTTGACTTTTTTCTGACGCTTTTTACTTGTTTTATAATCCAAACTGCTCCAATATGTTAAGTTGCAAAGGAGAAAAAGCGCTTGGATGTCACAGCTGTTTTACACTGGCTATCCCTCTCCAATATGGAGGCACAATGCCATTTAGCCTCCACATACTGGCTTTAACACGATTCCCAGTCGACATGAATTGTAATTTTATTAACTTGACTTTCTAACTCTGTATTCAAAACCAGTCTAACCTCACGGTCTGTCCACACAAATAAATCTCCTGGCGCCTAACAGGAAGTCGTAGATGTTTTGAATGATTGTGGTTTTGACAGGTTTTAGCTTTGCCTTACATCGCCCCCTATGGGTTCGGCATGTTTAAAACAACCCTCAGTAGTGTAATTCAGCGGGCTTTTGTGGCCGAATACTTTATTTTTATAAAAACGAATATCTCCGCGACATTGTTTTAAATGAGTTTTTCTCTCAGTTCTTAAGTTCCAGCTTTAATTTGATAATTCATTTCTGCTTATTGGCAAGTACATTTACAGATTAAATATGTAGGCCTCAGCTAGCTAGTTTTTAAACTAATTATTTAACTAGCTTAGAGCCAACTAAATACTTAGCAAGCTCAGTAATTATTTCGTAGCAAGCTGTATATTTAGGTATGACCTAGCAAACATATTTAGCTTACAAATTAAATATTGAGGTTGGAGCTAAATGTTTAGTTACTAAGGTATAGCTTCAAACTAAAGATTTATCTTTTTACCTAAATATGTTCTTAGCAAGCAAAATATTTAGCTTGCTAACTAAATAGTTTGAAACTGACAGGATAACATGTTTAAAATATGACTTTGAAGAATTCACCTCCATAATTTTCTCTTATGACAGACTAAATAGCCAAAGTTACTGCTTTTATTTTTGTCTGGGTAAATTTACAAACCGCCCCCATATTTACACTGTTTATCAGTTAGAGGAGCAGATGGGCCGACACACGGGAAACGGACCAATAATGACTAGTACCATTTGTTTTGATCGATGTGAACAGAGCAGCACCAGCATGTATGTCCTTCCATCTTTGAATTTTTGGAACTGATCCATTCTAATAAAGTGGGAGTCCAAGTGACGGTCCGACCCGCTCAGACAGAACCAGAATCTGAGGAACCTCCGACTGTTTGGTTCTAGATCAGAACCACAGAGAAACCGTGGCTCACATCGACTCCAGAACCTCTGCATCAGTCGGACCCATAATGCACTGCTTCGATTTTAGAGAAGAGCTTTTATTTTGAAAGAACCTCCTGGTTCTGAGTGCTGTTCTTCCAGAGCAAGCGAACCTTCTCACTGCAGCCTGATTTCATCAGGTCCAAAACTGAGCTGAGGTTCTGAGTTCTGCAGCTTTGGTTCAAGTTAAACCTAGAAAATGGTCCGGTTTGGTTCTTAATGGTGGCCTTTGTTGTCTGCAGAGAAATTATATTTATCATCACACTTCTAGTTTGTGTACTCTGTCTGGTCTTGTACTGACTGAGTAGAACAGGCCTTTCCGGACCTCAGATGCTGAGGAAGAACCGTCACCAATGCACTGATAAATCCTCTTTAATGCTAATAAACAAACTCAGCAAATCAACTTCCTGTTTGGATAAATGAGCTCTAAGTCCTGATTGGTTAAAAAATGACATCTGAAAACAGCCAATCAACAACAGGCTATAACTGAACTCAAAGTCTTAACATGGAAAAATATTTATATAAAATGGTTGCACTCTGTCAGCCTGAACACTACACTACCCATAATGCTCTGCATAACTCTGACCTTTCAAATCATAACCACTACATATTCTCTGAATTCCTCCTTTCTACTCTAAACATGAAGTCTGCATTGATGGTCTAACACAGACATAATATAAGAGTAGACCCCGCATTGGCCGCTCCGGCGCAGGAAATACGGCGGCCATC
>NW_015114696.1:140522-141682 GCF_001443285.1 Poecilia latipinna | reverse complement strand
GATGGCCGCCGTATTTCCTGCGCCGGAGCGGCCAATGCGGGGTCTACTCTTATATTATGTCTATGGTCTAACAGGAAGGGGCGGAGCCATGGCAAGGACCAGAAGCCAATCACAGCAGCTCGTACTGACGCAGGTGCATGCGCTGGATGATGTCACGACAGTCGTTGAAGACGCGGCGGATGTTCTCCGTGTCGATGGCACAGGTGAAGTGAGGGTAGCAGTAATGTTTCCCATCAGTGCTGGCTGTGCTGATCCTCTGGAACATATTAAAGGGAACATATTAGAGGGAACATATCAGAACAGAGGTCTCATTTTCGCGGCCCGCAGCACGATGTCTTGTGCCCCCCACCGTGATATGAAAGTATAATATTAGTGGCCCACAGGGTGAGCGGCCCTCTGAAGGAAGTCCCGCCCGCCGTTCCTCGTCATGGCTGACATTCGGTGCTAGGCTAAGCTACACTGACTTCATGCACACTACACTTGTAACAACAGAGCGGTGGATGATGGAACAGTCCGGTACCAGGTTCCCTTCCCTGCAGTCGCCATTCCGGTACTTTCTACCATTAATGCCATGATCAAATGCAGAGAAAGGAGACTGCTACCGGGCTGCGTCATCCACCGCGCTGTTTGACAAGTAGAAGCGGTGATGACGTCACGCATCGAGACGTTCTCCATAAGTTGCTAGCTGGCTAAAGACTTCTATGAAACGTAGAACAAGAGCAACGCCAAGTGGAATAAACTTACGGTGTGTTCACACTGCAGCCTGAAGTGACCCAATTCCGATTTTTTTTTTTTTGGTAATGCGACCCATATCCGATTCAAATGCGACCTAATGTCCAGGCCGCATTCATCCGAACTGAACGTCACTGATACTCAACAAATTCTCCGTCCTGATACGGGCAAGTGGGAAGAAAAGCAACTATGACGGACTATAATGAGGATTAAGTTGTTAATATGCAAATATGTAAGCTAAGCTCCACCGTTAGCCTCCATGTTTACTTCTGCAAACACTGAGCACTTCTTCTTTTCATGGCGGTTGGCAGAACACTGAGAACGCTGACGCTATGGCGCCCTCTACTGCGCATGCGGGACACTTTCAGGTTGTTGGCCCGTTCAGACTGCAGAACACATGCAGGTCACATATGTGTGACAGTCTGAAC
>NW_015114696.1:131159-137107 GCF_001443285.1 Poecilia latipinna | reverse complement strand
AAAAAAATCAGATTCGACAAAAAATCGGATTTGGGTCACTTCAGGCTGCAGTGTGAACGCACCCTAAATTTTGTCACACCCTCATCAAAGCCAAAGCCTGCAGTTCATGTATTGGAGAAATAATTAAATGTTCATGACATTTGAGGATATTTTTAAATGTTTTTTGTGGATTCCTTTATGCGGCCCAGACTCTGCCTCCAGCGGGCCCTGGGTAAATTGAGTTTGAGACCCCTGTATTAGAGTGAAGTCCTAATGGGGAACACGCTAAGAGTAAACACATTAAGAGGGAACACGTTGGAGGGAACATATTGAAGGGAACTCATCATAGTTCTGACCACCATCGATGGGTTTTTACCAGGAACTCGTCTCTGATGAAGAACTTTGCTCGGGTCACTTTGGGGTCTTCGCCAACATCTGGAACAGCTGGGAAACAGACATGGATGTTAGGAAGCGTTCCATGTTGCTCACATGTCCATCAGCACACGCGTGTCCACTCTTACAGTCAGGAGGAACCTGGTAGTTGGTATACTCTGGGAAATAATCTTCCAGCTTGGACTTCCCGGCCAAGATCTTGTCAGCCAGGACGTCCTGTTTGTTGAGGAACAGAATCACAGAGATGGTCTTCAGGAACCTGCAGCCAATCACAGAGCACATGAAGGTTAACACGGCCAATCACAGCTTAGATAGCTGAGGCAGCTGTTCAGAACCACCAGCACCTGTTGGTCCAGATGGACCTGAACAGGTCCAGGGACTCTCTGAGACGGTTGGTGGAGTTGTCCTCCCTGATGACCATGTTGTAGCTGCTGCTGGCCGCTACGAAGATGATGGCCGTCACATCTGAGGGAATCAAACCGGGCTGAGTTCTGCTGGCACTTGGTCCCTGATTAATGCTGCTGCTCTTACCATTGAAGCACTGGATCCACTTCCTGCGCTCATCCCGCTGACCTCCTACATCAAACATACTGAGACACACACACACACCTTTCATTTCCTGCTCAGAACATGGTGGTTCTGACCTCAGATCCAGAACTTACTGGAAGTTGACTTTGTCCACCTGAAACCTGGTCTCAAAAATCCCAGATGTCAGCACCCTGCAGCGCAGCAAGTCCTGCAGAAGAAGAAGAGTGAGGCGGAGCCACAGTGGAAACTTCAGCCTGATTGGCTGGTCTCTGACCTGGTCAGTAGGTGTGTAGTCCGTCTTCCTGACAGAGTCCAACCGGTCCAGGAAGCTGGAACCCAGAACACATGAGGATCAGTAAAAGGCTTTAAAGATGTCTCCTAAACACCTGTGACATCACAGTGTGGGAGGGGCTTAATGCGCAAGGTCCTTACTACTTGGCGCAGTCGATCAGCTGGTATTCATTGGAGCGTTCAAAGCATGCCTTGATGCCGTCGTCCTCCCACAGTTTCTGGGTATGCTCGAAGAAGTCCTGCCAGAGAGAGAGCTGTGAGCGCCCCCTGCATGCTGCAGAGGGACACAGCAGCACCTGGTTCAGAGGTGGTCTTGATGAGTCACCCTGGTCTTCCTGACCATCGGATGCTCTGGTGACTGACTGCTTACTCCATTCTGGGGACGCCAGTGGGGAAACTTCTTGTAGTTCTGATCTATTCATCCCTTCAACCTTCTAAACCAGAGCCTTGCTTATTGGACCTTTGAGTCTCATTTTCTACCAGGACCTTATTTCTAACCAACTCACCTTTGGTGGAACCAAGTAGGACCAGACTGTCTTTATGACCTCCTGTTGGTACCAAAGATCCCAGTTAAACCCGGTCTGTTCTGTCTCAACCACACTGATTCATGCTTGAATGCCAGAGTTCTCCATCTGGACGGTTCTCAGCCCAGCCTGGACCGTCTCCAGATGTTGGTCAGAAGAAACATAGTGACAAGATTGTGACCCGATCGCAGGAAAGATCGACGGAGAATGAAGAAAACAGACAGAGAATGAAGGTCTCTGTCTTGAAGAGCCTGAAGACCAGCTTTGCCAATCTGGGCTGCCTCTAAATGACAAGTGCCACAAGGTCCATGGGTATGATGGGTCAGCGATACGCAAATATAAACGGCCCAGAGGTTCTAGAGGAGAATGTCTTCTCCTATAACAGCTGGGTCTGCGTGAAGGCTCCTGATTGGATGGCAGCAACAACAGTGTGAGAAGCATAGTGTCTCATGAACCAATCAGCAGACCATAAAGGAAGAGTGAACACTTGTTTGGTGAGTGAGGTCCTTGGAGACGAGCTGTTTGGATAATGAGGCCTCAGGCGACTCTCAGCTGTGTGCGTCTCCGGTGAACTGGTTACATCATGTCATTACCGTCATTACAACAAACAAGCAGGTCTCCTGGTACAGCCTGAAGCACTTCAACACGTCTACCTGTCCAGGACGGGGTGTCACCTGTCTGTGTGTGTGTGTGTGTCTGTTTCCTCTTAGGTCTCCTTTGTTGCTGCAGGGAATATTAACAGAAACTTTCAATGTTTCCACTGGAGCAGGAAACAACTCAAACACTGTTAACCTAAACCATCAGAACCAAACAATCCGACCCAAACAAAGTAGTGGACCTGGTTCTGAGGGGAAGTAGAGGTTCTGCTGATCAAAGATCAATAACCCGCTCAGACCCTCCAACCTGCCGCCTCTGCTGCAGACACACCTGAGTGACATCACAGCTCACATGACTCACCTGTGAAGGTGTGGTTTTACCTCTGTGTACTCGAAGTCTGAAAGCGGAGCGATGCTCTTGATGTAGTCCACCCTGAACTGGTTGCCAGGGTTACCCAGAGGGACGGGCGGAGTCAACGCACTCATGGCCGACACGATGGTCTGAAAAAAAGACAGAAGCTGATTGGCCAATGGAGCCGACGGTCAGGACAAGGGTGGAGACATGTCCACCTGAGGACCAGGTCCTGGTGGAGCCAGGACACCGTCATGACCCTGATGACCTTCATGACCCTGTGCTCCAGTCAGACTCACCACAATGGCGTCCTTCACGTTCTTCCTGATGTCCTGGATCTTCTGCTGCTTCTCTCTGGGGACAAACCAGAGGTCATGACAACGGGTTTGGTCTAGACCCGGTTCCCACAAACCCAGACTCACTCAGCGTTGAAACCGTCCACATGTAGAATCCTCATCTGCTTCACGATGGTGCTTTTACCTGATTCTCCTGCACCTGCACAACCACAGAGAGGACAGGTGGACAGAGAGGAAGACAGACAGAGGGACCAATGGGGCGGAGAGGACAGAGGAGAACAAATGAAGCCTGGCCTGTTGAGATCACGACAGGTGGACAGAGACAGTTGGACACTTGGATGGACAGACAGGTAGACAGACAGACGGGTGGACAGACGGACAGACGGGTGGACAGACAGACGGACAGACGGGTGTGTCACCCAGCAGCAGCAGGCGGTGTGTTGCTTTGTATGCTTGTCTCTCCTTCTGCAGCTGCTTCTCAATCTTCTTGTTCGCTTCTCTTTTGGCCTTTTCGTCGAGTCGTTCTTCGTCCGTCTTCCCGCCTAAACACCCCATCTCTACTGGAACCACTGGAACCAGAACCGGGCCAGAGATGAGACCGGTCAGGATGGGAGTCCAGTAGGACCAGAACCAGCCATCAGTTCAGCACATTAAAGCAGTCAGAGACCCAGTAGAACCATTTGGACTCTGCTATGGTTCTGACCCGTTTGGGACATCAGAACCTTCCAGCTGGAAATGGGTCACAACAGAATCTAAATAGACCCAGTACGGAGGGGCTGTGGTCCCAGTGGACTTACCTGTAGCTGCTGGGAATCAGCGACCCGTCTAGCCTTCAGGTCCGGTTCTGCTCGTCCATCCAAGTCCACAGAGACGGGTCACAGAAGCAGTGGCAGCATGGTCTGATCTGCAGTCCGGTCCGGTTCAGAGAGGAGCTGCTGCAGGTTGTGTGATGTTTGCTGAGTGAAACACCTGAGCAGCTCCGCCTCGCCCTGACGGCGCCTCATTAGTCGTCTTCTTCTTCTGCTCTTTGGGGATTTGTCTGTTTGGCTCTGAGCTGCTTGACGACCAGCAGCAGAATCACAAACAGCTTTGGACCTGCTTCAGGGGATGGTGCGTCCCGCTGCGTCCCGCTGCGTCCCGCTGCGTCCCGCTGCGTCCCGCTGCGTCCTCATGTCCTGCACAGGTCACCAGCAGGTTCCTGAGCCACGGAGACATGCAGGACAGCAGCTGCTGAGGACAACAGCTGGACATCCCCGCTGTCCACAGCATGTCCTGTGGGTTCTGATGAAAACCGGTCCGGTTTGGTTCTGCCAGGTCAGCCTGCGGTGCTACTGCTGCCCCCTGCTGCCAGGGTGTTGGTACAGCCCAATAGAGGCTCCTCTCCGCTGCAGAGACCAGCTCTCCCTCTGGTGGTCGACTGTAGCCACTACGCCATGCATCACCACGGCAACCAGGATCAGCACCACGGCAACCAACATCACCATGGAAACAGACACCAGCATCAACATCACGCAGTATTTAGTTTCAGTCTTTAATTATTTGGATCAGAAGAGAAAATTAATCAGAAACAAAAAGATCCAAGAGGCCTTCCTCCTCTTCCTCCTCTTCACTCAGAACCCAAAACGTCTGAGGTTCTCCTCCAGTCGATGGCGGCTTCTTCAGTGGTTGGATGAATGTGGTGTCCTCAGCTGGTCAGAGTCCAGATTCTTCAACCTGAGGAGAAAGAGACTGAAGATCTGAACACAGGTAACCCAAAATCCCGACCCACCAGAACCAGAACCCACAGCTCATATCAACCCAATGTGTTCTGGACCTCTGAGGAGAACCTCTAACCCAGTGGGGCCCAAAGTGGGTCCTGGAGGCCCGGCATCCTGCATGGTTTAACTCACCTGCATCCAATGACGGCTCATTAGAAGAACATCGACCTGCTGAGGAGGAAGTCGCCTCCAGCAGGGAGGAACTGAAACATGCAGGATGTCGGGCCTCCAGAACCGGCTGTGGAACCCACTGCTCTAACCTCTCCATGCAAGCAGACTTTAGTCAGAACCCGGCTTGCATATAGAACCCGGTTCATTTCTGTTGGTCTCCACCGTAGCTCCAGCACCGTAGGACCCGACATGGGGTCCACTCCAAACATCACAACCCACGGTTCTACTCCGGCCCAGCGGATCATGTGGTTGCAGCAGGGTGAACTGGACCAGAACCCATCAGACTCACTTCTTCAGATGTTCCTGACAGAACGAACTGAGCTGCTCCATCTCAGAGTGGAAGAATGTCTGCAGGACAAACAGGAAGTGGTCATC
Source organism: Poecilia latipinna (assembly GCF_001443285.1). Classification (NCBI taxonomy): domain Eukaryota; kingdom Metazoa; phylum Chordata; class Actinopteri; order Cyprinodontiformes; family Poeciliidae; genus Poecilia; species Poecilia latipinna. The sequence goes on along the minus strand of NW_015114696.1, from coordinate 131,845 downwards.
AGTGGGACACAACCAGTCACACCAGTTCAGAACCAGCAACCTGTCTCATACCAGAATCTCAGAATCCATGGAGTTCAGACTGATGGAGTTCTCTTCCAGTTGCTTCAGATGATCCGTTACACTGCTTTCAAACCGCTGCAGCAACGACAACCTGAACACACAAAAGGTAATTTTATTTATATAGCACATTTTCAGCAACAAGGCAACACAAAGTGCTTTACAGGAATTAAAAGGAAATACAAACAAAATAACAAACCAAAGGAAAGAGCAAAAGAAGAAAAAAAATCTAATGTTGATCTAAAGTATGTAAACTCGGTGATCCTGTTCAGGGTTCCTCAGTATCCTCTGGTCTAATTCCTTTTCTGGGTTGGGAGAACAGGAGTCTAAAAAAGTAGTCTCGATCCAAAAGCGTCTCTGGGCTTCTGGTCTCTGCATCGAAATAGTGAGTAGTCTACAGTTTCTGATAAGATAAAGAGTGACTAATCTAATTCCTTTTCTGGCTTAAAAGTGAGTACTCCACAGTTTCTAACTAAATAAAATAAAAAGAGGAAAAGACACATTAGGGCAAATGGCAACATTCAGACAAAACAAAGGGCAAAACAAAGACATGAGTGAAGGCGGTGACATCACAGGGCCATGAAACCACGTTGCTCAGCCTCAGAAGTCCAATAGGATGTTGTTATCAA
>NW_015114696.1:115516-127957 GCF_001443285.1 Poecilia latipinna | reverse complement strand
TTCTACAGTTTCTGATAAAATAATCTAAAGAGTGACTGACCTAATTCCTTTTCTGAGTTAAACTCCACAATTCTAAGTTTGTTCTAAATCCTTTTCTGTGTTTAAAGTAAAGTATAAACTAAACAGTGACTGTTCCTGTTAAGTATTTCTGGATTCCAAGTTCATAGTTATTCTAATTCTAATTCTGATTCAATTTCTGGGCTGTATAATATTGATCTAAATAGTGCGTACTCCACAATTTCTGATATTACTAATAAACTAAAATAATCCTTTTCTGGGTTAAATAGGGAGTACTCCACCGTTTCTAACAAACTAAAACAGAAAAGAGGAAAGGACACATTAGGGCAAATGGCAACATTCGGATATAACAAAGACATGAGTGAAGGTGGTGACATCACAGGGCCATGAAACCACGTTGCTCAGCCTCAGAAGTCCAATAGGATGTTGTTATCAAGGATTGTCCTTGGGAGCGCTCAGCTCCACAGCTGCATGGATACAGGAGCGGGTGAGGTGGGAAGGAGCGTTACGTTTACATATCTTCAAGGAGATTGAATATGCAGCCCTTCCAAGGCAACATGGGGAAAGCCAATTCAGAAACAGAACGTCTTAGGTCGGGAAGATTATAAATTTCAATCTTCCCTAAAGTCTCTCCGATACATCTCAGTTCCCAATTATCCAAACTATTTTGGTCGTTCCACTGAACCAAACTTCTCCAAGATCGACTCCATCCACTAACTAAAACTCACACCAACAGTCTGAGTGTTTGCTAGTTCAGCCAAGTCCGTCACAAATTTATCAATAATCCAGGAATCCACAAGCTCCAAACAGCAGAAATCCTGTTATCATGAATAAATCCAGGGTGAATCCCGCCGGGTGCGTCTCCGCAGGACAAGAGGCTCTCTGTGCCCAGACTTCTCGTCTGAAATGTGATCAATTGCATTGAGAGATCGGTTGACCAGATCCATAATTTGTAGATTTGGAGGATGTGCAAAGAAAGGCTCCAAAAATATAGAAAAAGAGAAAAAGGCAGCACAAAACAGAGCAAGCAGGGCAGGAATGGGCAGGAAGGGAGCAGAGGGAAAAAGCATCCGCCTTCATCGAGAACAAGAGAGAAAAAGAAGTCAGTGAATTGATTAAAAACAGCTACTTTTATATTAGTAGTCCTAAAAAAGTACCTTACACCACAGTGCTACAGCAACTTAAAAGAAACACAAGTTTAAGGTTCTTTCGGGGGACGGAGCCTGTGTTATCCAAGGTCCTTCCACCTTGATGCTACTGAGCGGCGAGAGGAGTTCATGACCTGCTGAGTAGACCCGCTCCAGTCCGTGAAAGTCCTTGCAGAGAAATCTGCTGCTTTGCTCTCCGGTGTTCTGAACGACTAACATCACTAACACTAACATCAACAACATGTCTATGATGATGGGCAGGTTTGTGGAGGTGGGCGGAGCTTGTGGTGTTTGTGGAGGCAGGTGTGGCGTCAGACTTACCTGTGCTGGTGGACAGCTGTGAGCAGTGAGGACGCATGCTGCTGACAGTCCCTCAGGGACCTGAGAACCTCAGCTTGGACCTCCTGCCAGCAGCCCTGAGATCATGGAGTCAATCAGCCATGTTAATTATTGATTATTGATGAGCAGCAGAGCCACTGATGGAGAGCAAGTGTGGCTACAGACAGTGAAGCGCTGCTCCAGCTGGGCTTTGAAGGACTTGAACGCAGCAGTGATGTCGGATGTCAGGTGTGACTCTGGCTCCACCTTCTGCTTCGGCCCCTCACTCTGAAGAGCCTCCTCTGCAGCTAGCTCCACCCCCTCTGCTGGGCAGCCAGGTGAGCATCAGAAACATTAAACAAACTGAACTAAACATTAAACTACCTTTCATTGGCAACTCAGACTCCGCCCAGTCCTGCAGAGGCTCCGCCTTTCTCTTGGAGGGGGCGACGCCCTCGGCCTGGTCTGACAGGTAGCCTGTGGTTCAGAGTGTTGGTTATTCTGGACAGAGCCAGGTCAAACTGGAGCCTAGCATCTAACAGAGACCATCATTCATTTTAACATATTTTATTGGTGCAGCCATCATCCAGGTAAATGAACAGGTGAGACCTGAATCTGAAGCTTCTCTTTTCCTCAGGTTTTCCTGCAGAAGAACAAAAAAACAGGTAAACATGAAAAACTTCTCACATTTGACTCCAGTCAGAAACAGGAAATTAACCTTGTTAGAGGGAGAGCTGCTTCCTTCTTCAAGTCCCTCTGTCAGGTGCTGCGTCGTCTGAAGCTCCGCCCCCTGCAGATCACCTGATGGGGGCTCCTCTAGGTTAGACAGGTGAGTTTCTGAACCCTTGGTTCCATCAGGCGGATCCAACGGTGGCTGGAAAGCAGCTGAACCAGAAACCTGAGAGATTCTCTCTGATGGACCAAAAGACCACCCTGGCCGGTCACCGCCGGGTTACTCTGACCACTGACTCACCGCTGAACTTAGGAGTGGAGTGTACGATCCGGTCAAACAGAACTTCAGCTCGGTTTGAAGCCGTAGGCTGAAAAACAAAACCTCAGAGTTAGAACCAGATAAACAAGTAAGTCGGTTAGTTGTTAGCTTGGTCGGTGATTGGGTCGGTCGCTCGGTGTCGGGGTTACCTTCAGTGAGGTGGACTCATCCTCGCTGCTCGGAGACGACAGCGGTAGAACTGGGGAGAGACAGAGCTGTTGGAATCTTTCTGATTGGTTCATTCCAGGTCATGTGATGGTTTGTTCTGATCTAAACAATGAGTTCATAAAGCCGTGGACAGTTCAGGTCCAGGACCGGCAGTAAACATGGTGGTGCTGTGGATGTCTGGTGGTCAGGCGGTCATCTGGGTGGAGGTTCTGAGCAGAACTTGACTCACTCTTCAGCTGACTCTTGCTTGGCGGCTTCTTGCGGGTGTAGGACCGAGCCATGTCTGAGGAGGGCGAGGTCCGGACCGCTCCTCCGGCGCCGGATGGACTCACCTGTTTCTGAAAACACCAACAGTTACTCAGATGAAGCTTCGCCTCATGGCTCAGACACTGGCAGCAGTGACCAGCAGGAGGCGCTGTTCCAACATGCAGGTGGAGCAACAGGTACATTGAAGACTCTCCCTGCGGCCTCCTCCAGCTCTTGCTGGTGTTCAGGGTCAAAGGTCAGCTCCACCACGTGACTTCTGGTGTTCAGGTGCATGATGGGATTGGTCAGCCTGACACAGAGGACCATCTCTGCCCAGGAGCATGATGGGGAAAAAACACAAACTGAGTCTCATTAAAACAAAGATGTAAAACATCTGGTGGCTTTGATCTACCGGTTCTAGTTCTGGGATCTTCATGAGTGAGGAAAGCCACAGAAACATCATCATCATCATCATTATCTGAGCTGATGTCACTGATGGAAACCAGTAGCTGGAAGCTGACTTCACCACCATGGTGTTACTGCAGACACAATACCGCCCCCACCAGGCCGTTCTGTGCTACAACAACACTGTCGCTACTCCTCCAATCAACATTAAGCTTTATAAAGAACTTCAGGAACCCTGAGTTTCTGCCACATTGTCCAGATGTTCTGGAGGTCTTCCATCTTCTTACCGTTCTGTTTGAACTTCAGACTGTAATAATCCACGTCCTCCATCTGCAGGTGGATGGACCCCCAGAGGAAACTCTGCAGAACAAACCGAACCCAGACCAGAACATCAGATTGTTTCAACTACCACCAAGGAGAACCCTAAAGACCTTCCACATTTCATTAGTGTTCCCCATCAGAGGAACCAATGGATTCTGCAGGGCCAGCACAGAACCAGAACCAAAGAAATCCCTCTGGATAGTTTGAGCTGCAATAAGACTTGTGCATGGTTTTCTTTAGTGCCACAGAAGGGTGTAACTTTGTGTTGCAAGATGGTGGGATGAGGAGAAGCGGGGGGCTGATGCACCCAGTCTGAGTGGAAGGCCTTTTCTTTTCTTTCCTTTTCTAGTGCTAAGAATAAATCCAAAACTTCTATGTGAACACCAGACAGTCTAACTCAATAAAAATCAGGATATCCTGATCAGGCTTGTCAGATTAATATTACCTTTTGAAAATAATATTTTAGCAGCTATTAAACACACTATAAAATATAAATATGTTAAAACAGAAGTAATCTAATCAGGGCCGCTGCCAGGAATCTTGGGCCCCATGATGAAAAATTTAATTGGGTCCCTCCTGTGCAACTACTGTTACAGTTTCTTGAGTCTATCTCCATAATTTGTTAAAGTTGTCACCATGTTAAGACGGTTTGCTATGAGACAGATAATCTGTAGAAACAATCTCCTCCACCTCCTCCCTGAACTACTATTGTTAACTAACGTAATGTGCCGTTCTGACCAAAAACAACCAATCAGAACCAGGAGGAGGGTTTTAGTGCTGTTAATCATCCTCATTCACTCACTGCTAAATGTTCTAATGGCGGAGAAACAACTTATTACAGGAAACCGTTTATCTGCCGTCACTGGTAGCTATGCTAACTAAACAGCATTCACAGTTTTGTGCTATGCTAGCAGCAGCACGGCACAAATCGAGGGGGAGGAAGGATGAGCAGCACCACATGAGATTGTGATTGACAGCACTAAAACTCTCCTGCCACTGACTGGTTGTTTCTAGCACTGGGAGAAAGCAGAGGAAATAGATTTTTCACAGATTACCTCTCATACCATACTGTCACAACATAATGACAGTTTTAACAAATATGTGGAAAAAATATATTTTTATAAAAGCTACATACAGCAGCTTTAATTTCACTTAGGAGAGAACGGNGCAGAGAAATCTGCTGCTTTGCTCTCCGGTGTTCTGAACGACTAACATCACTAACACTAACATCAACAACATGTCTATGATGATGGGCAGGTTTGTGGAGGTGGGCGGAGCTTGTGGTGTTTGTGGAGGCAGGTGTGGCGTCAGACTTACCTGTGCTGGTGGACAGCTGTGAGCAGTGAGGACGCATGCTGCTGACAGTCCCTCAGGGACCTGAGAACCTCAGCTTGGACCTCCTGCCAGCAGCCCTGAGATCATGGAGTCAATCAGCCATGTTAATTATTGATTATTGATGAGCAGCAGAGCCACTGATGGAGAGCAAGTGTGGCTACAGACAGTGAAGCGCTGCTCCAGCTGGGCTTTGAAGGACTTGAACGCAGCAGTGATGTCGGATGTCAGGTGTGACTCTGGCTCCACCTTCTGCTTCGGCCCCTCACTCTGAAGAGCCTCCTCTGCAGCTAGCTCCACCCCCTCTGCTGGGCAGCCAGGTGAGCATCAGAAACATTAAACAAACTGAACTAAACATTAAACTACCTTTCATTGGCAACTCAGACTCCGCCCAGTCCTGCAGAGGCTCCGCCTTTCTCTTGGAGGGGGCGACGCCCTCGGCCTGGTCTGACAGGTAGCCTGTGGTTCAGAGTGTTGGTTATTCTGGACAGAGCCAGGTCAAACTGGAGCCTAGCATCTAACAGAGACCATCATTCATTTTAACATATTTTATTGGTGCAGCCATCATCCAGGTAAATGAACAGGTGAGACCTGAATCTGAAGCTTCTCTTTTCCTCAGGTTTTCCTGCAGAAGAACAAAAAAACAGGTAAACATGAAAAACTTCTCACATTTGACTCCAGTCAGAAACAGGAAATTAACCTTGTTAGAGGGAGAGCTGCTTCCTTCTTCAAGTCCCTCTGTCAGGTGCTGCGTCGTCTGAAGCTCCGCCCCCTGCAGATCACCTGATGGGGGCTCCTCTAGGTTAGACAGGTGAGTTTCTGAACCCTTGGTTCCATCAGGCGGATCCAACGGTGGCTGGAAAGCAGCTGAACCAGAAACCTGAGAGATTCTCTCTGATGGACCAAAAGACCACCCTGGCCGGTCACCGCCGGGTTACTCTGACCACTGACTCACCGCTGAACTTAGGAGTGGAGTGTACGATCCGGTCAAACAGAACTTCAGCTCGGTTTGAAGCCGTAGGCTGAAAAACAAAACCTCAGAGTTAGAACCAGATAAACAAGTAAGTCGGTTAGTTGTTAGCTTGGTCGGTGATTGGGTCGGTCGCTCGGTGTCGGGGTTACCTTCAGTGAGGTGGACTCATCCTCGCTGCTCGGAGACGACAGCGGTAGAACTGGGGAGAGACAGAGCTGTTGGAATCTTTCTGATTGGTTCATTCCAGGTCATGTGATGGTTTGTTCTGATCTAAACAATGAGTTCATAAAGCCGTGGACAGTTCAGGTCCAGGACCGGCAGTAAACATGGTGGTGCTGTGGATGTCTGGTGGTCAGGCGGTCATCTGGGTGGAGGTTCTGAGCAGAACTTGACTCACTCTTCAGCTGACTCTTGCTTGGCGGCTTCTTGCGGGTGTAGGACCGAGCCATGTCTGAGGAGGGCGAGGTCCGGACCGCTCCTCCGGCGCCGGATGGACTCACCTGTTTCTGAAAACACCAACAGTTACTCAGATGAAGCTTCGCCTCATGGCTCAGACACTGGCAGCAGTGACCAGCAGGAGGCGCTGTTCCAACATGCAGGTGGAGCAACAGGTACATTGAAGACTCTCCCTGCGGCCTCCTCCAGCTCTTGCTGGTGTTCAGGGTCAAAGGTCAGCTCCACCACGTGACTTCTGGTGTTCAGGTGCATGATGGGATTGGTCAGCCTGACACAGAGGACCATCTCTGCCCAGGAGCATGATGGGGAAAAAACACAAACTGAGTCTCATTAAAACAAAGATGTAAAACATCTGGTGGCTTTGATCTACCGGTTCTAGTTCTGGGATCTTCATGAGTGAGGAAAGCCACAGAAACATCATCATCATCATCATTATCTGAGCTGATGTCACTGATGGAAACCAGTAGCTGGAAGCTGACTTCACCACCATGGTGTTACTGCAGACACAATACCGCCCCCACCAGGCCGTTCTGTGCTACAACAACACTGTCGCTACTCCTCCAATCAACATTAAGCTTTATAAAGAACTTCAGGAACCCTGAGTTTCTGCCACATTGTCCAGATGTTCTGGAGGTCTTCCATCTTCTTACCGTTCTGTTTGAACTTCAGACTGTAATAATCCACGTCCTCCATCTGCAGGTGGATGGACCCCCAGAGGAAACTCTGCAGAACAAACCGAACCCAGACCAGAACATCAGATTGTTTCAACTACCACCAAGGAGAACCCTAAAGACCTTCCACATTTCATTAGTGTTCCCCATCAGAGGAACCAATGGATTCTGCAGGGCCAGCACAGAACCAGAACCAAAGAAATCCCTCTGGATAGTTTGAGCTGCAATAAGACTTGTGCATGGTTTTCTTTAGTGCCACAGAAGGGTGTAACTTTGTGTTGCAAGATGGTGGGATGAGGAGAAGCGGGGGGCTGATGCACCCAGTCTGAGTGGAAGGCCTTTTCTTTTCTTTCCTTTTCTAGTGCTAAGAATAAATCCAAAACTTCTATGTGAACACCAGACAGTCTAACTCAATAAAAATCAGGATATCCTGATCAGGCTTGTCAGATTAATATTACCTTTTGAAAATAATATTTTAGCAGCTATTAAACACACTATAAAATATAAATATGTTAAAACAGAAGTAATCTAATCAGGGCCGCTGCCAGGAATCTTGGGCCCCATGATGAAAAATTTAATTGGGTCCCTCCTGTGCAACTACTGTTACAGTTTCTTGAGTCTATCTCCATAATTTGTTAAAGTTGTCACCATGTTAAGACGGTTTGCTATGAGACAGATAATCTGTAGAAACAATCTCCTCCACCTCCTCCCTGAACTACTATTGTTAACTAACGTAATGTGCCGTTCTGACCAAAAACAACCAATCAGAACCAGGAGGAGGGTTTTAGTGCTGTTAATCATCCTCATTCACTCACTGCTAAATGTTCTAATGGCGGAGAAACAACTTATTACAGGAAACCGTTTATCTGCCGTCACTGGTAGCTATGCTAACTAAACAGCATTCACAGTTTGAATCGGCACAGCTCTGCGCTATGCTAGCTGCAGCACAGCACAAATCGAAGGGGAGGAAGGATGAGCAGCACCACATGAGATGGTGATTGACAGCACTAAAACCTGCCTCCTCCCTCTGATTGGTTGTTTCTAGCACTGGGAGAAGGCAGAGGAAAAAATTTTCACAAATCATCTCTCATGCCACAATGTCACAACACAATGACAGCTTCAACAAATATTTGAATATTTTTTTTATAAAAGTTACCCACTGCAGCTTTAATCTCACTTAGGAGAGGACAGGTCAGGAGGGACGTGGCAACAGATATCTGTAATTTAAATGTAAGCTAAGGTAAAACTGTGTGGACTGGCTGCTGTCCAGACAGGAGGCTGTTTTTTTTTAAATTATTATTATTATTTTATAAAGATTGTTTGACTTTCTGTCAGCAACAAATACATTGTTTCTGTTGTGTAATTGTAAAAAAAAAGCAAGACACAGAGAAATCCCTATGGATTCTCAGGAATGATGCTAACTAGCTTGTTACTGAACACAGTGTTGCTCAGTTTTTTCACTGGGACGGGGAGGAAGAGGGTTTATGCTGTATGGTGGTTAGAGCTGCTGCTGACTGACTCATCTGTTGTCGAGTGTGGTAAAAGGTACAGGGAAGAGTTAAATATATGAATATCTTGGCATTTCTTTTTCTTAATTAATTAAATGCTATGGAGGCGAACAGTAGTCTATAGCTAAGCTAACTATGCTAAATGGTTGATAATCTCACAGTCTACTCATCTCTTGGAGAAAAACTGTTACAAATTCACACTCTTGTCTTTTTCTCTCTCTTATCTCCGTCTTGAAAACTTGACTTTATTGTTTTTCTAGGAAGCATAGTAACCGCCACAGTCGTTCTTGTCTTGTACTGACTGCTGCTGAAATCATCACGGCCAAGCAGGAACGAACCATTTAACGCAGATCCAGGGGGGAGTTCAATGTAAATATAGATGTGTGCGTTTTGGTCTGGGAGGGATAACATTTAATTTTTACTGCTAAAAACAATTTTAAAAAACACAATAACAGTAATTGACAGGTCCCCAATTTTTTTTTTTAATGTTTTTGTGGAGGGCCCCATGTCGTCAAGGGCCCTTAGAATTGTCATAACTCCTCCCCCCCATTCACTTTATTCCTGCTTACTATGGCTTACTGGGGAAACGATTATGGGTCTTACTTCCGGCGCCCACCGGAAGTAGCAGTATTTCATTGTAATTTCTAGTTTATTTTGCTAGTCTTTATTCATGATAGAAGTTACATCTCTCTTTTCGGTTATAATACAATATTTAGTAAAACTTGTTCATGGACACACCGTCTGCTGTCAGAGAGCCGCTCAGTGCAGAGGATCATAATTATGAGTTTAATTAGGGGAGTGAAAGATCGTTAAGTTTTGTAACGGAGTGAATTAGCATCGCTGCTAGCAGCTCGTTTCTCTGAAGAGCTGAAAGGAATAAAGAGAAAAGCAGAGAAGCAGGTCAGAGTCTGAGCTGCTGTTAGCGCTGACGGTGTAAAACACCAGAACTACATAATATTAGCTTGGTGTGAGGTGAATTTTATTTTTCGTTTGAATTTAATTCATTGAATTCATTATGAGCGAGACTGGAACATTTATTTATAAGACAAAATCAAATATCTGGGATTATTTAGTCCATCACAACCAGAACCTTGAGGTTCTTCGTTGCTGAGTGTCGCTGCAAATCAGCGGAGAAATAACCGCAGCTGCTGCGCTCCAGACCGTAATACGGAGAATCTCCCCACTGGACCAGAACCGAACCGAATCACACATTAACCTGTTATTGAGAGCAACTTACCACTGGAAAGAGCCGTAAGATGCCCTGGTGGAGCTCGGGAACTGTTGCACTGTTCGTGGCTGTTCTCTAATAACCAGACTAAGTTTAGTTTGTGGCCGCAGCAATGTGTTCTGAACGTGCTCTGTTAGAATATGTTCTCATCTTAACTTGTCTGAGTTATTTTGTGTCATGTGTTCATGTTTCTAATTTACTTTGAAAGGCACAGCTGCGAGTTCTGTATCCTGTCACTTTCTCCTTATGTGCATGTTGGACTGCTGTTATCCACTGGGGGCAATGAGAGCGAGTTCTTGTGTGTAGGCAGCCCTGTTCTAACCTAGAGAAGAAGTTAATAACCTGAACCACCTGAACGTTAAGCAATAAAAAACGAACACAGCTATCTAACGAGAAGAAGTGTGGTTCATTGTGAACACGAGTACTGAACAAGAAAACGCAACATGCTCCCAAAACAAAGGCGCTTGTTTTCATTGCCTACCGACAGATAAGCAAACAAAAATAATTTGGCTAAAAATTCTAAACTTGAAGAGAGAACCCAAAATGCTTTATGGGTGTCCATTTCATTGTGTGGACAAAAAAAAAAAAAAAAACACCGGAAAAAAACCCGCATCTGCATCCGAAGCAACTGAGTCAGGGCGGCCATTTCTTCAAGTTGTCATCCCTCCCCGCAACAGCTGTAGTTTGCGCTAAACCGATATTGTCACATTTAAGCTTTGACAGCTGGAGTTCCCACATATTTTATAGCCTAAAAGCTCTGACGAAAGGCGGTTAGCGAGTTGCTAACATGTAAACAAATGGCGTTTCCGGTTAGCGGCGGAAGTCGCGCCCATAATTCACGCAAAGCATCATGGGGCATAGGCATAAGGTGGATACCGTGCCCCTGAATCATGCCTGAATCTAATTAGTCAAAATAAAGTCTTTCACTTGGTGATGGAACTGCTGTCAAATGAACGTTTCAGTCATAATTAATGGAATCAGCCTGTATTTGCTGAATGTTTGCCTACAGATGAAAACAGTTTCATAGTTCAATAATATTTTCTGTGAAGAATTATCACATAGTTGTCTTTTATTGTCTGATTTTATCAGGTGCTAAAAACATAAACATGAGCTTCTGTAACAATCAAAATGTTACTAAACATTTAAAAACAGAATAAATAACTTCTGTCTAAACCAAATGGATCAAACTTTGTATTGATTCTGACTTCACAGCTGTCCCTCAGCTGGTCGGCTAAACCTTTGTCCTGCTGACTTACGCAGCAGATGAGATATGATGCATCTTTAATGTAGCAAATATTAAAGACAAAACCTTTTCTGAGTCTGGTTGGGGCAGTTGGTGAGTAGAGTTACCATCGATATTCCTGACTCAATGCAAAGCAACAGCACATGTGGCGCTCTGCCACGCAGTCAGGTGACGTCCAGTCCACTGGACCACTGAATGGACTTCCCCGTTACGTTTCACAAAGGAATTTTAAACTGGTAATTGCTTTGAATACAGAGTGCAGCTGCTGCCAGCTACTGTCCACACATAGAGGCAGGCACATGAAGGACAAGGGAGCAAGAGACACTGGTGGGGACATGTCCACTCTAGTCCATTGGTGGGGACATGTCCACTCTAGTCCATTGGTGGGGACATGTCCTTCAGGAAGTTACACCTATGGTGCCACAGCAGAACATGTGAAGGGTTCTGCTGCAGTAGATCCCTTCACAGGTTCTGCTGCAGTAGATCCCTACCTGCAGGTAAACAGGAACCAACCTGAGGATCATCGATGAAAAAGCTCACACATCCCGAACCCACGTTGAAATCGATCCAGAACTTGTCCAGTTTTTCATCTTTGGGTCGGAACAACTGCAGAGAAACCATGATGCAGTGCTGTGTGCCGGGCCCAAAGTTCTGGTTCTGCGTCCATTTACGCTGGTACCTGTGTGGAGCTGAGGAAGGCCTTCAGGCAGGGCAAGGTGTACACTCTGACGGACAGAACCAAATATCACCAGGAATTAGTCTGAACCATCTAGAACTCACTCAGATCCAAAACTGACCAGGAATCATGAAAACACCCAGAAGAACTGAATTATGGGATGTCACCTCCTCTGGTCTCCATGGTAACGGTTAACGAAGTTCAGGAAGCGTCTGCAGTCCTGCAGGTGCAGACAGGTGTAGATCAGAACCAGGTAGAGCAGGTGTCCACACCGAGCAGGTGAGTAACTCACCACCTCAAAGTCAGCGTCTCTGATGTCACAGAAGGTGGATCTGATGTCACTGCTGTCGAACCACTGATTGGCTCTCTGCTCACGCTCTCTGCGTGGCGTAAGGCGACAGAGCGCCTCCAAAAGGCTGACCTGAAACTCATAGTCTGAAACAATAAGGAAACTATAAACTTGAAAGCTGTTTCTGCACATTTCCAAATCCTGATCCAAAGTTCCCCAGGGATCCAGAATTCCTCTGGTATCCAGGGTTCTTCTGGGATCCAGAGTTCCTCTGTGATCCAGAATTCCTCTGGGATCCAGGGATCCAGAATTCCTCTGGGATCCAGGGATCCCCAGGGATCCAGGGTTCTTCTGGGATCCAGAATTCCTCTGGGATCCAGGGTTCCCCAGGGATCCAGGGTTCTTCTGGGATCCAGAATTCCTCTGGGATCCAGGGGTCCCCAGGGATCC